>NC_061120.1:220734312-220839857 GCF_002878395.1 Capsicum annuum
CACTATTAGCCAGCTCTGCCCTGGGCACCATGTGGAATTAGTCGAGGTGTATGAAAGTTGGTTCGGACACTGTAGTTACTAAAAAAAGAAAAAGATGTTCTTTGTGCTTTCCATTTGTCTGTCTTGGTGGATAGAGTTACCGGAACTTCTGCTGGTGGGAGGTAGTAGGTACCACGTGGAATTAGTTGAGTTACAGGTAAGGTAAGCTGGTCTGGACACTATAGTTTTTATAAAAGAAGATGTTCTTTGTGCTTCCATCTGTCCGAGTCTTAGTCGATAGAGTTACTTTGTTCTAGTGGTACCAGGAGAATTAGTGGAGGTGTACGAAAGTTGACTCAGTATTTATGCTACTAGAAATGTTCTTTGTGCTTCCCATCTATCTGAATCTTGGTGGATTGAGTTATCGGAACTTGTGCGGGTGGGAAGTAGCAGGTACCTAGTGTGATTAGTCGAGGTGCACGCAAATTGGCCCTGACACTATGGTTATTTAGAAACGATGTTTTTTTTTTTCCTTCCCATCTGTCTTAGTTTTGGTGGATAGAGTTACTTTGTACTTGTGCTGGGGAAGCTAGCACATACCCGTGGAATTAGTGGAGGAGCGGGAAAGTTGGTCCAGGCACCATGGTTATTGAAAAAAAAAAAGATGTTCTTTGTGCTTTAGTTTATTGCCTTGTAGGTTCTTTTGGAGAATCACATTAACATATGCAAGCACTTTTTTTGCTAACTATTAGATCGGGTTGGGGGTGGAGGAGGGGCTATCTGTTCTTCGAGCTAGAGAGAGTTTCTATCTATGGAAGTAGTTATAGTGCTCTACTTGCAAGTGTCCTGTAAGAAAATGTAGTTTGGAATTGGTGAAATGAATTTGTATTCTTAGTAGAAAATGCAAATGAAGGGGAGCCTTGGCGTAACTGGTAATGTTTCAAGTTGTAGAAATAGCCTCTTGCAAAAATGCCGGGCAAGGCTGGGAACAGTAAACACTTTTGGTCCAGCCCTTCCCCAGACCCCGTGCAATTTAGTGCACTGCACTGTCCTTTTTAGTAGAAAATGCAAGTTATATATTTTGTTTCATCAGTGTCAAATTTTGGTGACACAAACAGTAAAGAAAATCTTGTGTATTTTCCACTTTTAATTGGAAATTGAATCGGAGAAACATATCGTAAGAAAGCTGTAACATATTAAAATTTGTGTAGGACATAAATTAGCCTCTAGATTTTACATTTGCTCTGCTCTGTGTGATCTGTATGTGTTTTATTTTATTCCTGCTCTCAATAGAAAACTTTTCTGGCTTAAATTATGGAAAAGTAATGCACGAATTTGATCATGTATTCCAGGAAAAAAGGATTTATATCAAGATCTTCTCGAATTAGCTGTACGACGAACGAAGTAACTGGTAGATATTCAGAAGGACACAGTGAAGACAATTCAAATGAAATATCGAATCGATACCTTTCTTTTAGGGGATTCTTCAGGACAGCACATGGTTCTTCCAAATTGTTCTTGGGATGTCAAAATTTCTCTTCTCTGGTTGGCACAAAGAGCGGTATTGAGATAGACAGTGACTTGGACGATGGGTTCTCAGAGCTCGAGGGTCCTACTGTAACCGGGGGGATGCTAGAGACAAATGTGGAGACTGAGCTCTTTGTAGATGATGTTGATGGCGAAGATGTGGAAATGCCTCACGACAAACTAGAGTTGTCTGATAGTGAGTCTGATGCTAGAAAAGCACAAGTGCCCGAGGAATTGTTAAAAGCTATTACAACTGCACCGGTTCGATCTCTTAATAAAGTTATGGTTAATTGGGTTGAAAAGGGAAATGATTTGACAAGAGCAGATATAACAATTATCATGTTTTATCTTTGTAAACGACACATGTATTGGAGGGCATTGCAGGTATTCTTTTTGGTTTTATGTCAATCAGACATGTCTTTTGACCTTTATTTTTGTTCATTTATAGTGTCGTTTTTTACAAGTTCACTTATATAAACAGAATTTATCAAGCTTGAAAACTCGATAAAATAACTGGTTATCCTATAATGAGTCTATGCCACAAGCTGCAATTCCCTTTAGCTAGAGAAATTACAACTAGCTTGAGATGGTAGATATAAGCAAATCTTCTCTAATTACTCCTGGCGTTCTTTCCTTATCCATTCTGTTTTGATTAATGGTTTTAAACCTTTTTTTGTTATGTAATAAGATCTGAGACCTTTTTTGATGGTCTTATTCCTTGAGAAACCCGGAGACAACAGCATCTTTACAAACTTCATGCTAAACGAACAAAATTGCTTCAGTACTCTCTGCCCCCAAAGGTAGGGTTAAGGTCTATGTACATCCGACCCTCCTAGAAACCCCTTGTGGGATTATAATAAGTATGTTGTTGTTGTTAACTCTTTGCTGGTTGTCCATGTGCTTTTTGGGCGTCTTTTTTTAATCAAATCATGTTTCATTGTTGGAGTCTTTCTCTTTGGACTAAATACTTTGAATAATATATGGAAAATTTAAATTTTAACTATCTGCTGTAAGATCGGACGAGTTAATTATTCACTTGCCTTGACGTACCCCTGTCTAACGGCTGAGATAAAGGTATGGGTAGTTCATGTGGGACTTCCAAAATACACCAATTTGGATAAAGCCCGAGCACTTAATTTGGATACTTTTACATGCCCAACCATAAGTACCTGTAAGTGAGTTGGCATTATGTTTTCTTTTGTCCTTTTAAAAGGACAGAGTCGAAAAAGATGAGAGATATGGCCATCTGGATAATTTTTACAAAAACATTTTATGAAAAAGTACTAGGAAATAAATTTTCTGCAAGATGAGTGTGTGTTTCGGTAGTTGTAAATTTTTTGAGAGAGGAAGAAGATTTATTTTCTTGAAAACATCAAAAAGCAGTTCAACAACAACGTTTTGTTTTTTGGTTGAAGACCTATTTGGAAGATCTCTTTGTTGCCTCTGCTGATAGCGCTGTATCTCCACCTCTTTTTTGGATACTTCCTGGTTTATGCACTTCAACATGGGTTGTTTTGGGCTTTTCCTTCTTGCCCTCTTGGCTATATTGAACATCTTGTGGTGGAGACCTTTTGTTTCTTTTGAGTTGCCATGTCGGCTTATCTTTGCGTATGAATTTGTGAGAAGACGACTTGTATGAGAGATGAAGTATCATGATTCGGAGAGCAGATTTCCATTAACTCTTGTTTATCACTTATTTAATTTAGTTTTGAAGTGATGTACTTGTTTAAGCTTCATGTAACAATACGATATTGTAGCATTTGTTTAGTAATTTCCTTCTCGGCAGTTCTCTGAGTGGTTGGAGTTGAAAAAGCAACTTATATTTACTGATAGAGATTATGCTTCTCATGTTGATTTAATCGCCAAAGTCCATAGCGTACAAAAGGCAGAAAGTTATATCGAGAAGCTACCGAAGTCTTTCAGATCTGAAGCTGTTTATCGAAGTCTATTGGGCCATTGTGCTTCTAAAGGTTACACGAAGAAAGCTGAAGAGATATTTAACAAAATGAGGGACCTTGGATTCCCAGTCACAAGCTTTGCTTGCGGTCACTTGCTCACTCTATATAAGCAGACTGATAAAAAGAAGATTGCGGATGTTCTCTTGCTAATGGAAAAAGAAAACATACAGCCAACTGAGTTCACTTACCGAATACGTATAGATGCTTAGGGTCAATCTAATGATATTGCTGGAATGGAGCAAATTTTTGAGACCATGAAGGCTGACGGTATGGAACCTAAAATGATTACAAAAAGCAACATGGCGAAGCATTATATCTTTGCTGGACTTGTAGAAAAGGCTGAGAATGTACTCAAACAAATGGAAGGAGAGATGCATTTAGCCTGTTGATATTTGCTTCCTCATTATGCAGCTCTTAAAAAGGCTGATGATGTGCGCAGAATCTGGCAACTATGTGAGCCTAATGCATGGATAGTTGAGTGCATGGCCGCTATTGAAGCTTTTGGAAACCTGCATAAAATCGAGGAAGCAGAAGCTGTCTTCGATAAGATGTCAAAAGAAGGAAAAAACATTACATCGAAACATTATTATCCTCTACTGAGAATCTATGCAAGTCATAACATGTTCGCGAAAGGAAAAGATCTCGTTAAGAGGATGTCAGAGCGCGGCTGCGCTGTCGGGCCATTAGCTTGGGATGGCCTTATAAGACTTTATATTAAAGCAGGAGAAGTAGAGAAAGCAGACTCTTATCTTGCAAAAAGCTGCAGAACGCAGATTCGTGAAACCAAAAGTTGTTTCTTATTTTGCTATGATGGAAGAATATTCAAAGAGGGGCGACGTTCATAATTCCGAGAAGATATTTTACCAAATGAGACAAGCTGGATATGTCTGTCGAATTCGCCAGTTCCAACTTCTTATTCAAGCCTATATCAATGCCAAAGCTCCTTGTTATGGAATTGCTGAGAGAATGAAAGCTGACGATGTATTTCCAAATAGAACATTGGCAAACATGTTGTCTAAATCTGATCCATTTAGGAAGACAGAAACATCTGAGTTGTTGTTGTATTGATGATATCTTTTTTCTTGAAGCAAAAGTAGCTCTTGCTTCTCTTTTGTAATTATCAAATTATGCCTTACTTGCATGATGAACACTCCTGACAGATATCATCAATTTCCTCTCTTTAACTTGTTTTACCATGATGCTGTTCTTGCTCTTCATGGATTTAAGATGTATCTATGTCATTGGCCGTTTTCGGGCCACGGGCGTGATTTGGGCCAAAAATCGACCGGGCTATCCTAGGCAGTCTAGGAAACAGCCTAGTGTGGTCCATTGTGGTCAGCGGGGTTGGGTGGTCAAACAGCGTGAACGGATCGTTTTTGGGTCAAATTGGTGTGATATAGCCTACGGTTTTTGGGGTGGGCTTTGGACCCGGGCGTGAGTTGGGCCGATATACCCAAGTGGAGGTTAGTTATTTGATGTCACTGTTGTTGCTATCATTGTTTAACGCTATATAGGTTCAGAGACGGAGTTTCCTCTTGGCTTCTTTATGTGTTTACGACTTCATTTACAGAATCCCAGGTCCATCACAATGTCCACGTCAAACGCAGATTCAATCACAAAACCAATTCAAGAACACTAAGCTTCATCTGCAGTTTACCATTTATCAAAGATCAATATGAACTTACATGTAAGTTTTCTCATATGACAAGAAAACCAAAGTATCAAAGCCTTGCAATTTCTTGTAAGATTAACAAATACCATGACTTTACCAATAGTAGTCTTGCATCAAAGCAAAAGAGCTCTAATCAGTCTCGAAAACCATCTAGCACTACGCTCTAAAGCCTCTAAATACATGATAAGCATCGCGATAAAGAACCGCGAAACTACCCAAGATCTTTCTGTTCTCTTGATTCCAGATTCAGACAGCCAAACACACACGAATACAGATGGAACAACAATGGTCTCCTCAGAAAAACAAAAAAACCTTAATGTCACAATTCTTTTTGAAAAGAACAAGTAGACAAGTAAGATGTGTCTTGTAAGCCAGCTCAATACTTGCTCAACCTGAAATTATGACTCCATATGTAAGTACCAGGGGAACAGCAAAAAATCCAGAAGCACGTGCAGGCTCCAACGTAACTTCTGTCGTTGCTTTAAATACTTTCTCTGAATATCAGTTTTGTTCTGCTATACAGAATCTCCAACCTTGATATCAGACTTGAGCAGAAGTTGAACTTCTCAAAGCTGCTTCACGTTCACGACGCCGATGCTCTCTCTGAAATAGATTGAGAAAATAAGTTATCGGTGACTCAAAGGTGTTTGTTTACAAAAAGAGCAACTCGATGTCGATGATAATTTTATGACTTCATGAGAAGAAGGCAAAAAAACTTAAATTCTATGAACAAAGTGATATAAATGGCAAAAACCTTTATTCCAATAAATGTCTCATTATGGACAATAACTTGGCCAGAGAATCATAAACAAGAGATGGAAAAGAACGAATAAAAGCCTATGATTGCTGAAACAAAACAAGTCTTACTCTTCTTTCCCAATATGGATGGAAGCATACGAAATCATAGACAGGAGTTATCGTTGAGACCAAAACAACGTTAAGTCCAGTAAACAGCAGGAGACCTGTCATAGGCCTAGCTCTGTGAGGCATTGCTGATAAATGATGACCTTGAACTCTGTAAGACACAAGCTCGCATTCAGCATAAAAAACTGAAACTCAAGACTGAAAAGTGAAGCTATCTAAATCACATTTCACAAATAAATGCATCTATATACAGAAGTGGACGGTGCATTGAAGATTATATAGGAGCCTAATCACATTAATCAAGATGTTTCAAATGAAATATCTATATGCAAACAACTTCTAAAGAAACATTATTAGTTCCACCTCCATGCAGGATAATAATCGAACATGTTTAGGATGATTCATCCTTCTCGTCAATCCATTCTATAACCAAATGCCGGATCAGCTCCATCCTTCCTTAATTCCATGACAAGAAAAGATCGATATATTATATGATGAATTTGAGAACTATATCTCATGCCTGTAGTGACATACATAGTCAAAACTACAGACTAGAAACAGTACACTTTCTTAAATCATCAGTTTTTCTCTTTTTCTTTTCTACAAGTATAATGCTTATGCCTTACGTGTTAATGGAAACTTCAATTCCTTCCACATCATTGAGTCATTGACTGAAGTTCCACTCAATGAGATAGGATAATTTGGTTGCTATAGTCAATGTTATTAAAAGCCACAACAGTGAAGCAACATGAAGTGAGAGGTTATTGTTTCATTAGCGGTTGTTTCATGAGTAGAAGCCAAGCGCTTCATAGAAGATGCACTTTAGACAATGACACTTAAAAGTGATTCCAACGAGAAGCACTCGGTACTTTGAAATTCAACTTCAAGGAATTTGACTAACATATAAATTATCGTATATAAGATATTGAAACTATTTTAATTGCAATTTGATTGTAATAGCACTAAATTCATACTACATGTTTAGTAGTTTTTGACGTTCTGTATTGTATGCTTCACTACTCATTTTTTTGCTTGGAGTCTCATAGACCATATCGCTTTTCACACATTTTGCTTTTATAATCACTTGTTGTATCACATCAATCCATCATTTTCACTAATGCATCTGTACCCATACAAGTAAGGGTGCGATTCAGTATTGTTATTCTCACACAGGTTCTCCAAAATATATGCTAAAACTTAACAATAACATGTACCCATACAGATTACTCGCACACACCTCTATTCTGCACATGTCCATAAACATATCCATGTAATTTAGGTTGATTGTATCCTACAGATGATAGCATGAAACCAAATTTATGCAAAATAAGCATTCAGAAACCAAACACATGCAAAAAAAAACAACAACAACAACAAACCCAGTGTATTCCCACTTAGTGGGGTCTGGGGGGTAAGATGTACGCAGTCCATACCTCTACCTCTGATGAAGTAGAAAGGCTGTTTCCGAAAGACCCCCGGCTCAAGGCACAAGATATCACACAAACACATAGTAAAGCACAGAAGCAGATGACATAACATAAATACGGCACCCATAAGGAATATAAAACAGAGGAAAGCAGAGGAAAGCACACAGATTCGTAATAAGCATGGAACACTGAATACGGAATCATAACGGGAATAAAAAATAAAAAATAAAAAAAACCCCCACCAAGTAATTCCCTACACTAGCGACCCAATCTGGTCCTACTCTTCTGCCGTAATTCGCGTCTTCCAGACCTTCCTATCTAGGGTCATGTCCTCGGTGAGCTGTAACTGTTCCATGTCCCGCCTAATCACCTCACCCCAGTACTTCTTCGGCCTACCCCTACCCCGCCTAAAACCATCCAAAAAAAAAAAAGGAAAAAAAAAAAATAGAATGCATTAGCTACATACAATGTGTGTATAAGCTAAAAATGATGTTTTTCAACAACCGAGGGTGCGGCCTAGTGGTCACTAAAGTGGGTTTAGTACCTTGAGGTCTCCGGTTCAAATCCCAACAGAGACAAATACACTAGGTGATTTCTTCTCATTGTTGCTTGTGGTCGGTGGCAGGTATCCTGTGAAATTAGTAGAGGTGCCTACAAGCTAGCTGGCCGGATGTTATTCAATGGACCAAAGAGGAAAAAGGATACCTTTATTCATTTTTTACGACAACATACCCAGTGTAGTCCCACGAGGTGGGGTCTGGCGAAGGTAAAGTGTACGCAGTCCATACCACTACCTCAGATGAAATAAAGAGACTATTTCTGATAGACCTCCAGCTCCGTACAAACACCAATATGACAACAAAAAAACATAAAAACACACAACAAAATGACACAAAAAACAAGACACCCACAGATAATATTATAAACTATCTACCCGAAATCACTAACACCACCAAAATAACACAACATGCGTAACACTATGACTAAAGGCACAATTACACAAAGCACTCCTACCTATTAGTGACCACACATTATTCATTTTTTACAAGTAAAAAATAAATAAAGGTCTCAAGTTACTATGTGGTTTCTTTCCAACTGTGTGGACAGAGTTACTTGGTAACTGTTACTATAGTGGGCAATGACAAATATTTCGTGGAATTAGTCAGAGTTACTTGCAAGCTGACCCAGACACCACAGTTATAAAATCAATACAAAAATGAAACAAATAAAGCTTCTCTTTTTATTAATTTCAAGAATCACGGATTCCATTTCTAGTAAAATCAACAGCTAAACAAACACTCTGAATTCTAATTCCAATTATCAACAACAATTACACTACAAAATCTCAAATTTAATCTTAAATTAGCTCCCACTAATTAATATTCCTAATCTATATAAACAATATATAATTAACTATTATAATTAGCAAAAATTAAAGCAACTCACAGCTCAATTTCGCCGGAGACAGTTTTCCGATGAAGAGCAATGGCAAAATTGCTCCATTGGGCCGAATTTATATATGAAATTGGGCTTTGTTCCAAATGGGCCTAACCCCAAAAGACCACTTCTAAAAGCCCATATAAACGGAAGAACCACTTCTTCGAAAATACAAAAAGAAAAAACGTGTATCGTGTTGTCTAGCATAAAACAATTAGCATGACATGCAACGAACATGTTGAAGTACACGTTAACTATTAAAAGACACGTAGCGTAAATGTCATCGATGAATTACCCGTTTCGTAAATGATTAAAAACAGTCGCACCGAGATCATGACTTTTCTAATGTAGTTAACATTAAAAAAAAAGGACTTCTGAAAGCCTAGAAACGAAAGAACCACTTTTTCGAAAATATCGTGTTGTCTCGCGTAAGACAGTTAGGACAACATGCACTAAACAAGCGAAGTACACGCAAACTTTCAAAAGACACGTAACGTAAACAACAAAAAAAGTTTCATCAAAACGATGACTTTTCTAACATATAGAAAAATAATTACTGACAAATAGTAATATTTAAATTACATTTAAAAGAAAAATTATCAGACCACACATTAACAACACGAAATCACGTCTTAAAGCCTAACAAAAAGTAAGTACTTATAAAAAATAGAAATAAAAAGAGAAAAGGTTTACTGTGCTTTCTCGCGTAAAACAATCGCTATAACATGCAACGAACACGTCGAACTACATATAACATAAACTTTATCTGTAAATCAACCTTTCAAAACGGCAAAAAAAATAATTACGTCCAAATTACTACTTTTTCTAATATATAAAAAAAAAATTACTAATTTACCAACAAATATTTCAAAAAACTTTTTTTTCAAAAAATATTTTATAAAATAAAAATAAATAATCGTTGAGAAAACCTGGACTTTCCCTCCTTTGCTCAAAGCTAAAGAAACCAACTATTCTCCCTGCCGCCTTTCCATGATCAAGAATCCTACTAAACCCACCAATTTTTTTTTAACTTTTTTTCCTTTTTTCAAAGCCTTAAATATTATTTTTTAGCTTAATTATCATCTGGGTAATTGTCAGATTTTGTTAATTTTCATTTTTTGTGTTTTTTTTTTCCATCTGGGTTATAAAAAATTCAACTTTTGTTTTAATTATTGTTGTGATTTTATTCAGTTTTTGTTTTTTTTAGCTTAATTCTCATCTGGGTATCTTTCAATTTTGTTAACTTTTCATTTTTTGTGTTTTTTTTTTCATCTGGGTTATCAGCAAAAATTCAATTTTTTGTAATTTTATTCAGTTTTTGGTATTAATTCAAGAAAATATTATCTGGGTTTTGTTTGGATTTGCTTTTTGTTGAAGTTTCAAGATTGTTGTTATATGATTTTGTGGTGGCAATGTTGAATAATTTGGAGGATGGAGGAAAGAATTTTGGGGGTAATGGTAGAGGGGGTAGTGGGGGTGGGGGTACAAGGTCATGGGGTACTACAGTTTCAGGTCAATCAGTTTCTACTAGTAGTAGTATTGGGTCACCATCTAGTAGAAGTGAAGCAGCTATGGCTACACCAGCAAGTGATAGCACTTTTCTTAGGTTGAATAATCTTGATATTCATGCTGATGATGCTGGATCTCAAGGGACAGCTGGGTGAGTTGTTGTTGTTATTTTTATGGTGTTTGTTTGTTTTTTTGTAAAAATAAAAAAGATATCTTTATTAGCCTTAATGGATAGAGTTATCTGTCACCTGTATAACCGTGGAATTAGTCGAGGTGCACGCAAGCTTTCCCGGAAACCACGATTATCAAAAACAAAAAATGCTATCCTTATTGCTTGAGTTTATGGAATTCTATTTAGTGTAAAAGTTGATTTAGCATATACTAAGTAGTGGGTCCTCGATATCGGAGTGTATGTGTGTGTGTGATGAAAATTTGAAGAATAATGTTACGAATATGTATAGATAATCAGTAAAAAAAGGGCAGCCCGGTGCACTAAAGCTACCGCTATGCGCGGTGTCCGGGGAAGGGTCCCACCACAAGGGTGTATTGTACGCAGCCTTACCTTGCATTTCTACTAGAGACTGTTTCCAAGGCTTGAACACGTGACCTGCCGGTCACATGGCAGCAACTTTACCAGTTACTCCAAGGCTCCCCTTCCATGTATAAATAAATAGTGGCGACACAAAAACAAGTGGGTCTGGGAGTATAGAGTATACATAGACATTACACCTACCTCATGAAGGTAGACAAGTTGTTTCCAATGATAGATAATAAGTTGATTCAGCCTATAATACATAGTGAGTCCTCGATATCGGAGTGTGTGTGTGTTTGATGAAAATCTGAAGGAAAATGTTAAGAATATGTATAGATTATAAGTGGTGCAACAACACCATACTCAGTGGAATTCCACCTACCTCATGGAGGTAGAAAGGTTGTTTTTGAAGATAGATAGTAAGTGCCGCATGAACTTTAAATCATGGGTTGACCTAGGATTCCGTGGTTCTCACTAGTCCATGTGGTATCTTGTTTTTATGGTATCTATTTGGTTTTCATAAAGAGAAAATGGTATCTTCATTGCTTGAACTTCCTGAAGATGGAACTATATTTGGTGTTGAAGTTGATTCAGCGTAAGTAGTTGGGTCCTCAGTGGTCGTTTGGTACGCGGGATAAGTATAATGATCCCGGGATAAAATTTGGGATTAACTTTATCCCATGTCTGATGTGAGGTATTAGCTAATTTCCGGGACTATTTTATTCCACCATTTCTACTAAAATGTGGGATTACTATCCCATATGGGAGGTGGGAAAAAATAGTTGGGATATCCCTGCATATCCCAGCCCGTGTACCAAACGACCCCTATAAATGTGTGTGATGAATATTTGAAGAAAAATGTTAAAGAATATGTATAGATAATAAGCGGGGCGCAGACTCTAGGGTTAACCTAGGATTCTGTAGTGCTTACTAGTCCAGGATATAAGTAAATGAAATGCTAGTCTAGAGGAGTTACAGTAAATTGTTCAACCGTGAGATGATGGAACTTGGATCAGCCAGTTATCTTGAGTTGAAGAAGCATAGCTAATGGATAACACGGACATGTGGTGATTGATGATGCTAGAAGAGCAAAAACATGTGGAGATTGTCATTATGCGGTTTAACATGGAACTCACGATTGAGTTGTTAAAAGTGTATGCCAATAGTTTCTCTCACAGTAATGTTTCCTTACATTTACTTACCTCGTGTTATTTTCGGTAACAGGAAAAAGAAAAGAGCTCAGCGCGCTACAGGAGGGGATAAGAGTGGTAGAGGACTCAGACAGTTTAGCATGAAAGGTTTTTTTCTTTTAATCAGTTTTCATCTTCCTTTGGGTATTACTTTGGAGAAACGTGTTAACTTTTGCAGCAGCTGGGTTGCTTTTATTTCTCATGTCATTTATTTCTTGTGTGTTGCAACTTGCAAGCATCTCTTATTTATTTGAGCTCTGGTATCAGAGTTTCCTACTAATTACTAAGCTGTTGTTTTCTATCTACAGTTTGTGAGAAAGTGGAAAGCAAAGGAAGAACTACGTATAATGAGGTATGTTGGCGTGAGAAAATTCATCATGTTATCAACATTAGGTGATTTTAAAGTTTCTGTGTTCTCTTTATCTGTATCTTTGTTTCACCAATGGATGCTGTGATTCAGCAAACTGGTTGTGTTTTATTTGTCCATATTCTATTATATATTCAGAACCCTTTCTCGTCTGTACAATGTATTTGCGAGTGTCCCACTCACAGATTTTCTTATTATGATGACTCTGATGTATGATGATGATTGTTTGTTATGATGACTCTGATGTATGATAAATTGATAATGATTTTTTATTTTTATAACTTTGATGTATGATGTATCTTGTCTTGGCTTTTGCACTTCCATTGTTTTCATTTTCGGAAAGCTTTGTAATGCTTTTACTTGAGCCGAGGGTCTCTCGGAAACGGCCTCTCTACCTCCCAAGTTAGGGGTAAGGTCTGCATACACACTACTCCCAGACCCCACTTGTGGGATTACACTGGGTATGTTGTTATTGTTGGCTTTGGTGTATGATGATGTTTGGTATCTGGTTCTGACAGTGGCTGCGAGCAAACTACAGAGGAATATCTAACTTCTATATCTATTTTGAGATAACATTTTTATCTGGTACTTCCATGATCCATCTAAGATTTTTTGTCTGATACTTCCACCCTTTCTAACTTGTGTCATGGTGGTATCTTTTTACTTGTGTAACATCACACTATCAGCATTGAAAATCAGACTTAGAGTTGATTCCATTCTTCACGTCCTATACAAACTCATAGGTGTCACATTTTAACCTTTAGGAAGAATTTGTGGTATCAAAAGCTCCGCCAGTCCATAGGACTTCTCAACTGAGAAACGTGTCATGTTAGATGGAGCTACTGTATGTCAAGTTTTCTTTTCCTTCAGTGGATATATTTAGGGTAATTTGGAGGTTCCATGGTCGTGTTTTTCTTTTAATCCTTAAAACATTTTGATATTTTCCCTCGTTTGTGGTTTGGCACACTTCACTTTTCTTATGGTAAGCCATTTCATTCTGCTAGAGCTACAGATAGGAGACATTAACATTGCAATTCTTGCGTAATGTACAAAAGAATTGATAGTAAGTTTTACCACATTTTGAGAAAGGGAGGAAGGACTGAAGTCTTAGTCGTTGAGAAATCGACAAAGTTGTGAAAAATTGGGTGGATGGTTGTTTCCCTTATTGACAGCTTGTCACTTTGAGATGAGTTTGGTTTCTAGAATTTTCATTGTTTGGGATGCCTCTATCCAAGTTCCTCTTTCTGGGATTCAGTTGTATCTACATCACTTGTCTTGGGTGTGGCTACTCAATACAGGTGGAGATCTTGATGCTGGATGGTCTTATCACATAAATTTAGGATTCGGGGGGTACAGATCTGAGTGCACATGTGCTGGGATACAACAAATAAATGTATATGATCACGAGATATTTTAAGTCTTGATGCACCCAAGGGTGTGGCCTGGTGGTTCAATGAAGTTGGGATGAGCACCATGAGGTCTCAGGTTCAATTCCCAGCAGAGACAAACACTAGGTGTTTTCTTCCCATTTGTTCTAGCCTTGGTGGACAGAGTTACCTGGTACTTGTTGCTGGTGGGAGGTGGCAAGTGGCAGGTATCCCGTGGATTTAGTCTAGGTGTGCGCAAGCTGGCCTGGACACCACAGTTATTAAAAAAAAAAAAAAGATATGTAAGTCTTGATGACGATACTGAACTCACATTAAATGAGACGAAGCGCTCAACATGTTTTGCATCTCGCTTCACAAATGAATGTATATGATCACGAGATATGTAAGTCTTGATGACGATACTGGAGCTCACATTAAACGAGACGAAGCGCTCAACATGTTTTGCATCTCGCTTCAGGGCTTAAGCACGCCTTCGACTACCCTAGATATAAGCTGGTTTGCAAGAGTTTTGGCTTTCCCAACCGGACAAAAATTCTAAGGACTATAAATTTTTTAGAACCCCCTAGTTTATTTACATGTGGTCCCTGGCGCAACAAGGATTATGAAGGTTCCGAGCGTCGTAGGATTTCTTAATTAATGCTTTTAACCATCCTCCAAATTTCTTTCCCTCTCTATTGGAAGAGAATTTTAGCGGTGGATGTATGTAATAGTTAGTAATTATGAGATGATTCACTAAATAGCTTTCGGGTATGCAAAATATTATGTCTCACAAGGACATAGAGTTTAGGTCAACTAGTATTTTTGTCTTCAGGCTATATATTGTTATTAATCAAGTCCATGGCATGAGAATTGAGATGTGGATTATATGCTCTGTGCATTGAATAAGAAATTTACAACTAAAGTTTAGTTATTGTTCAAGAAATTTATGCATCTATTTTCTGTAACTTAATCTAAGAAAAAAAAAATCTTAGGGACATCCTTATACACAAAAAGCTGAAATACTTTTAACTGTGATTCTTCAAGCAAGTGCAACACTCTATAGCCTCATTTTACATATTCAAAGTAGAAGAGGTCACTGTAATGAATGCCAACTTCCTTTAACAGATTATATCAATTAAAGAAGCTCTTTGAACAGGGTTCTTGTTTTCATCTTGTAAGACTCATTGGACTGTCATCTCTTTTTGGCCCGATGGTCTGTAGATGTTGGGGAATGTAATTCTCAATGAGTTATCCCAGGATCACCTGTGTCCACCAGAAACTTGACAATGTGAGGGTAGTTGTACTTCTGTTGTTGGCTTCTGAGGACTTATCTGCACTGTACTTGTTACACTTGCCATTAGCTAATTTCTGTTTGCTACATTCTCCTGTGTTGCTTTGCTTTTCAAGGGATTTATGAACTCAGAAGTTAATGTCTTGCTCAGGTTGCAGATGAACTTGTAGCTGAGTTTTCTGATGCTTCCAATAGTCTTGCATGCCCAGATCAGGTTTTCCTCCATCAGAGGATTTTGAACTTTGTTGTTTTCAACAATAATATCCGTTTGAACCTTACATTATGACAGAAACAATATGATGAGAAGAACATCAGACGACGAGTGTATGATGCTCTGAACGTACTTATGGCTATGGATATCATTTCTAAAGATAAAAAGGAAATACAGTGGAAGGGTCTTCCACGAACTGATGCGAATGATATTGAGGAGCTAAAGGTTTGATTTTAAAAATTTCAATTTCATATTTACCTCTCTGTTGGTTTTCTGTTTCCTCTTTTTTATTGAATTCAGCGAGCCGTCAATTTTGACACACATCAATTGATCTATGTTTAATTTAATCTCGTGTTCATTTTAACTGCAGACTGAGCGTCTTAGCTTGAGAAATAGGATTGAAAAGAAAGCAGCCTATTTGGAAGAACTAGAAGAACAAGTGTGGATTCTCTCTAAGCACTATCTTTTGTTCAATGTTGATAATAAGTTTAATAAGTCTTTCACATTGCTGATATGCATTATACCTTGGTCCTGTAATCCAATATCTTCTATTTACTGAAGTGTTTTCGTTTTCCAAAGTATGTAGGGCTTCAAAACCTCATAAAACGCAACGAGCAGTTATATGGCTCAGGCAATGCTCCTAGTGGTGGTGTGGCTTTACCGTTTATTTTAGTGCAGGTAAATGCTCAACAATCATCTATTGTTATTGGTATTGTTTAGCAAATAAGTAAATAACTGATACAAGTCATTACATTCTTAAATATGTCATCTCATGGTTTCTTTTGTTGGGATTAGTTCAAGGCTACAAGGGAGGCAAGTAAGCTCGTAGCAGCATGCTTACTTGAGGTCAAGTAAATTTTGACCAGGCCCAACAATTTTGATATTCATTATAGCTGATTGCTTTTCACCTATATTTGACTATAACCCTTCTTTCTAATAAAGATCAGAAGGATTATTTTTTTATAAGAATGAGAAGACAGATATAGAATTCCCCTCTGCTCTGGTCTCTGAACGAGGAGAAAAGAAGAGACGGTTTCCCTATTTGTAATTTCTTTATGCAAGCTCATACTCGCACAGTAGAAAACATGTAAAAATACTCTCTCAAAATCAACTTCACAATACCATTTTTTATCAACTTCAACGAAATAGAGGACCGAAGAGGTGTGAGGGGTTGGCTATGGTGGGTGTGAGGAGAAGTAGGGGTAGGCGGAAGAAATATTGGGGAGAGGTGATTAGGCAAGACATGACACATATGCAGCTTACTGTGGATATGGAGATCGAGAATTAGGGTAAAGGTTGGTAGGTAGTTGATCGTTGCCTAGTTTCCCTTATTATTATTATTATTATTATTATTATTCTCCTAATATCTTAGTTGTCGATCTTATAATTACATGTTGTTTCCTTTGTTCCTGTTATTGTATTATATACTGTTGCTACTGTTTTCTTCTCCATTAGTTTCAACGTGGCTTCTTCATTACTGTATTTCCCTTTATTGATTAGGTTATGCATTACTTGAGCTGAGGGTTTGTCGGAAACAACCTCTCTACCATCAAAAGTAGGGGTAAGGCTGCATACACACAATCCTCCCCAGGTCCCACTTGTGGGATTACACTGGGTACATTAATGTTCAACGAAATCTGTCCAAACGCCTATTTAAGATTAGCTTAGTTACTGAAAATGAGCGAGTTATAACATATGAAGTCTTCATTTTGTACCTGAATAGTTTTTTTTTTGTTGTTGTTGCTAGTGTTGGATTTTATATCATTTAGTATCAATAGAACTCCAAAAGGCAAGAGCAATGCTCGTCTTAGATGAGTAGAGCTTTTTTGCATCTAAAAGAATAAAGCACAGGACCATTTTGATTGAAGCTTGGAAGGAAGATGAGCTTCTGTATATATTCTTACATATCGAGTCTATAGTCACAAAATATTTCTTAAAGAGAACTTTTTGTGGTTAAGTTAGATTCATTATGTCCATATTCTATTCTATTAGCTTCTTTTCCTCCATATCTGTGTGCCTCATTTTCACTTGGCGCTAGTCATAATCGACAATTTTGGGGTTTAACAAATTTCTTTCCTCCTTTTAGGAACAGAAAAGGAAATAAAAGTTTTGATAAGAGTGCCTTGTTAAAAAAGTGGCCGGCAGGACTTCCCTTTACTGATGATAAGTGTTCTAGGATGGCTAAATAATGAAGTGGACGTAGGGATTCTATTTCCAATACCCATCCTAAACTTACGATGAGCTTTTCGAATGGACACTTTATTTTCTGTTACTTACTAAACTTGGGTTCACTATGGCCAATGCTCATGTTGAATTTTCATACATGCAACCTTAGTAGTACAAAAGGAGGCATCCTCTTTGCATATTTTGGCTTAAGCCCTATTTTATTGTCGATGCACATAAGGAATCATATGTTGGGAGTGTGCATCATTGCTTTTTTCGTCAGTATCCTCGTGTGGCATTTTATAATTCGCGTGCATCTGCAAATTTCAGCAATAGAATTGATGAGAAAATAGAGATTGTAATGCTGTTGTTGTAGCACTTCGTTGTTATCATGCCTCTTATGTTTTTTTATGGTGCTTTAGACCCGTCCTCATGCTACAGTCGAAGTGGAAATATCAGAAGATATGCAGCTGGTGCATTTCGACTTCAACAGGTTAGTAGCGTTGGAACGTCTACACCCTTGGTTCAATGAAAGTGTGAATGATTCGACTGAGCTCGATAAACAAGTTATACATACTTTTGACTCTATCTTGACATTCATTAACTCATTCAAATGTGGTTTGTCAACTCCAGCACTCCGTTTGAGCTGCATGACGATAATTATGTCCTCAAAGCAATGAAATTCTGCGGAAGACAAAATGATGATGTCGTCGCAGCACAGAATGTAGCAGCTGCTGATGGAGGTGAAGGTTCCAGTTCCAGTATGGCCAACATGTTTCAACACCAAATCCCTCATCCATCAGCGCCGAACACTTCTGCTAGGATTCCGACCTCGCCTCCTGTCCCCGGAATACTAAAGGCTCGCGTCAAACACGAGCATTAGTCTGTCAGCTTCTTTCTTGATCAATTACTGTACTCATTAACGCGTAGTATCGCTGTACATTATGTGTAAAGTATTTTTACTGGAAGCAGCCTCTCTGTTCACTACTTGTTTAGAACCTTCTGTCTAATTTGGAGAGAGGATAGTGGTAGAGTTTTTGATTTTTTACCAAGTTTACCTTTTAGGTATCTATTAACTGTTTCATCAAAATTGCTATGTGTTTTGGCAAATCAAAAACTAAAGCCTGTTTGGACACAATTTCTTTTTTTGCTTGTTTTCAACTATTCTTCTTTCCAAATATTGTTTTCTGTTTTTTTTGGTTTCCCACCTGGTGTCCGGTGTCCACATTGGAGCCTCGATTAATCCGGATCACCTGTTGCAGGGCGCTCCCAACAGGATTTTCTCCATCCCCGGAGCTCGACCCGAGACCTCTGGTTAAAGGTGGAGCAGTCTCATCACTACACAATTCACGTTGGTTTTCAAATATTGTTTGGTTATACATCATAGTCGATTTTTCCCTCCAACTTGAAGTTGAGTTTTTTTATGTTTCAAAATATGGTTCTAACAATTTTTTTCAAGTGAAGTGCAACTTCAAATTTCAAATATCGCCCATAAGGAACCGGGTGCTATAACACATCGATTTGGCTCCAAAATGGTTCGTTCGTGCTGTTTCACCCGTTTGATCGTCCAAATATCCCCGGGCTCACACTCCCCCGCTTCATGCCTGGGAGCCTCTGGTTGATTTTTGGTTCATTTTACGCCTGGGCCCCACCGATTTGGTTGGAAAACGGTTCGTTTGCATCGTTTCGCCCGCGTGACCGCCCAAACAAACCCGCCAGCCCACACTCCCCCGCTCCACAACCTGCCTGGGAGTCCACAATCGATTTTCGACCCAATTCACGCCCAAACTCCGGGCACACCTCCGGAATCGTGGACTATAACACACCGATTTAGCCCAAAAATGGCCCGTTCACGTTGTTTCGCCCGTTTGACTGCGTGTTTTATTTTCGTTTCTTATTTTGTGTCCCCTATTCATATAGGTGACTTTATATGTGATGGGTTCGAGCCAGAAACCTCTGATTAAGTGCGATGGAATAATTTGTGTTATCATACTAGGATTCATAGTATCCACAGGAACCACAAAATTAACATGGTACTCAAGTAATTACTTTTCACTTGATTTGCTTGATTGATATTGATCTATATAAAGCTTACGTAAAAACTTTTTCTTTTCCATAATTCCGTAGACGTTACTATAATAATATCTTGGAAATTGAAAGCACCCTATCAGTATATAACACATAAATGACGTGCCACCTAGAGCTTCGAGATGCAAAATTTAAAGTCCACGATTTTTTACGACAATCTCAAGTTAATATATCGTTCAAAATTGTCACAACTTTGGTAAATAATGTCCGTTTTGGTTCAACAGGTCTTAAAGATCTGTCCTCTTATCTACGTCATTATCGAGTTCAGAAGCGTGGATACCCTGGAAACTTGTATTTGTATTATAACGATCTTTACTTCTTTTATCATTTTGACATGATATTCGCCCATCATCATGAGCATCACAACAATCAAACACATATTCGATAAATTTCTTAATACAATTTCATACATAGATTGTATAAACCTATAGCCGACATTCTAACTCCGCCACGAATGCCACTAGGGGGCCATGTGTACATCCTCGTTGAGTTGTTCCACAAATGTGGGGGCCTCCAAGCATTAAGGTCAATGTCTTGTCTCAATAAATCATTTGTTATGTTCTAAAACGTCAAAGCACGTGCAATGTAATAGTAATCTTTTTTTTTTTTCTATATTCGAAGAAATTCCACATTCTATTAATTGAACCTAATTGGAATATTTACTATTTATTTAGATTAATACGTATCATTAAAAACATTAACATGTTTTAAGTATTTAACTTATTCATGACATTATAGACGTTTAAGAACACACATAGAAGCTTGAGTTAAAAATATGTTTAACCGATGGTGGAAGGTGATAGATATTTCGTGAAATTAGTTGAGGTAGGTGTAAGCTCTCGGATACTATCTTCTCTCCAAGAACGACCTTTCATATATACTACTTCCTCGACTTCATTTTATGTGACACCTTTTTCTTTTTTATTCCGTTCGAAAAAAATAACACCTTATTGCTATTGTTAGAAATAATTTAATTTTAAAACTCTCATTTTATTCTTAATGAAATGATTTACAAGAACACGAATATCTAACGTTTGTTTTACACACCGGCCACAAGTTTCAAAAGTTTTTCTTTTGTAAATAACGTGCGATCGAACGGTGACACGAAAAATGAGACAGAGGGAGTATATAACAATATAATTACAGATAATATACAAGATTATTGGTATGAAAAATATCTAATTGAATTTTTATCCATTTATTAGGATGTCTAAATCTTGCTATTCTTGTAAAATACGATAAGATCTTATTGAAACTGAGTGATGAAATATAGGAATATCCAAAAAAAAAATATCAAACAAATTCTGTCGTTGCTTTCATTGTTGTTATTTTTTCTTCTATTTATTGACAAAAATTCAAGTGATTGAAAACTTATCAAATGAATTACGTGACCAACACGACTAAGTTATGGAATATGTTTTCCTCATAAATAAATTGACAGATTTTAGTTACTATTGAAATACATGGCGGTTGTGAAAAAAAAAAAAGTGGGATCTACGAAGGGTGATGCGTACGTTCCTCAGTTATAATAGACTCTGTCGGTTCATCAGAATCTACCTCGGCAAAGTGCATGGGATCTATTGAAATGCAGGCGGTTGTGAAAAAAGAAAAAGTGGGATCTACGAAGGATGATAAAAAGGGTTATATATACGTTCGTCAGTTATAATGGACCAAGTCGGTTCATCGGAACCTACCTAGGCAAAGTGGGATCTATTGAAATACAGGCGGTTGTGGTAAAAAAAAAAAGTGATGAGATCTGCGAAGGGTGATATATACGTTTCTCAGTTATAATAGATCATGTCGGTTCATCGGAACCTACCTAGGCAAAGTGGGATCTATTGAAATACAGGCGGTTGTGGAGAAAAAAAAAAAGTAATGAGATCTACGAAGGGTGATATACGTTCCTTAGTTATAATAGACTCTTTCGGTTCATCGGAACCTACCTAGGCAAACCTATGATGTGCTTTCCGTCGATTTGGTATCGATCTTCTCTTTAAAGTAATCACGTTGACAGTCGATTTAGAGCCAGTTTTTAGTAGTGCTTACTTATTTTCGTTGTACCCTCAACTCGATCAAGTTGAAGGGGAGCCTTGGAGTACAAGCCTTAGAAACAGCTTCTGGCAGAAATGCAAGGTAAGATTGCGTACAATAGATCCTTGTGGTCGGACCCTTCCCGAACTCTATGCATAACTAAAGCTTTAATCCACCGAACTGACTCAACTCGATCAAGTAATTTCACCAGAGAGTCTTAGCTTGACGGACAAAATTTTCTGATTACCGTTACCTATATTAATGAAAAGTATGTAACATGTACGGCATAACATGAATCGAGATATTTACAAGCTGATCTAAACATCACGATTATTATAAATATACCAAATAATTATAATATTATATCATGAATGTGGACAACTATGCTAGTAAAATAGGGGTCCCTTGGTGCCTCTATATCATTTAATTTTCATCACTGGCAACTCTTTCAACTTGCTACTTCCTACTAATTACGTGGTTGTTGTGAATGGTAGGATCCACCAAAATGATATTAAAAAAAAAAAAAATTAATGCAAGATATTTTTAATGTAAAAGTATATTCGAATTGACTTTCTGGAATATTGAAAAAATTTATTACAACAATTTTACATGTTATTATTATTTATTACATTACAATGGATATTATAATCATGGTTGATTTGCGAACACGTTGCCAAATGCCAACGCTGCTTTTTCACGTGTTTGGCAACTTTTTTTTTGGTTTCCCATTGGGTGTGCGGTGCCCGCATTGAAGCCCCGACTAATCTGGATCACGCGTTGCAGGACCCATTAAGGTGGCAGCGCTAGCCCCCAATAGAGTTTTCTCCATACCCAGGGTTGAACCCTCGACCTCTGATTAAGGGTGAAGCAGCCTCATCCACTGCACCACAACCCATGTTAGTGTGTTTGACAACTTTATTAGAATAATTAATAATATAATAGCAAGAAAGTTAATTCCATTTTTGTATTAAATTTGTTTTGGTACATGATTATTATCAGCCATAAAACTCAACATATAATATCAAAAATATATAATGTGATATTTTAGTAGTTTACGTAACACATTTTGAACTACCAAGATGAATTTTGATAAGATGGTTAAGTTCTCAATATCCTTCATAGGTCTTGGGTTCAAGTTTAAAAAATGCAAAAAATCATGTTGAAAGTATTGTGTCCTGAAATAAATTCCGCCACTGTCTCACTGTAACAACACCTGCTTTTACTTGCGCGATTTTGAGGAGTTTCATACAACTTAGAAATCAATATACAACGAACTCAGCTTTAAAATTCTTAGCATCGAACAATTAGACTTTTGAAATTACGAGTTTAGAAAAATATGATTTGTTTAAAACTTTATGTTTGAAATTCTTCGCTTATAACATGTACATGTCATGTGTTTGAAATAAGTGTTAAATTCTATTGATTCGTAACTAATAAGTTATAACCATCACTTCCACGTGGCAAAGTCTAATTAATGAATTGAAGAAGAAATAATTGTTGACAAATGATTTGGGTAAAAGATGGAGTAAAATATTTGACAACAAACTAAATTCTAAACTCATAAGTTTTTAAAAATTATGGCCGGCTTGAAAAAAGGTTGAATTATAAAAATTTATTATACATAATTTTATTTTATATTTCTGCAAAAAGTAATTTTCAAAATTTGAATTCGTAACTTCTGAATCACGTGATATCAATTCTAGTTATGCTAAAGTTGCCTTTCAAAAATACTGGTTACTACTTAGCCTTAGATATAAATATCTAGTTAGGCGTTTGAATTAATTACTTAATAATATTAATATAATAACAACACTTTTGAACTTGAATTTTGAACCATATATACGTTGCTGTCCGTGTATTAATTATCTGGGTAGCACACACACAGGATCAACTTATCACGAAGTGACAAATCATCAGTCGAGGTCTGATTTTGACTTAATATAAAATTTAATTATCGAATTAAATTATAGATATACAGAATGTATTAAAATATTTTTTAATCTTGCGATTGTAAACATATCATGTGCAAAATTAAAAATAAAAAATTGTTAAAAAGAAAAAAAGAGACATTTTATTAAAACAAACTAAAAAAAGTAAGACAAACGAATTGAAATAAAAGAAATGATTTTACATATAAGAAACTACTTATGTTCTCATTTCTCAACTAGTATGTGTTACACGTATGAATAAAATGATATATATACTATTTTGTTCTTAGTTAAAGATTGCGATTCGAATTTTCAGTATGATATTATCTTTGTTAGAATATGTTTTACCATTTAATATAAGATTTTTCTAGATGAATTCTAATTCTTTTGAATCATTAGATTCTAAGTTAATAATTACATATATTTACTAAATTTTAATATAAATATAAAGTTTCAATCAAAGAACCTATACTTTCAACCATGATAACTATGTCCTTTTCAATACTTTAAAACAAAAAATACTATATATTTATATCTAAAAATTAGTTTTATTTGAATAACATAAATTTATAGTCACGGAATATTGTTTTTAAAATATAATAGACAGGCTAGTCATCTTAATGAAGAAAGTAGAATTTAGGACATTTCTGTGAATATTGTTTTTAAAGATTTTTCGACGTAAATCTAAATTACTTGGACATAAAAAATGAAAGGAAATAGTGACAGAGTCAGAATTTTCATTAAAGGGGTTCAAGATCGAAAGAAGTAGGTACACGAACTAGCCGAAAGAGGTTCAATATCAATTATGTGTATATATATATATATATATATAAAATTAAATTTAGTATTTATTTTTGCCGAAGGGGGGGTTCGAGTGAATACCCTAATCATAAGGTCGCTCCGCCCTCTAAAGGGGGCATTGGAGTTATCGGTAAAGTTATTGTAATGTGATCGGGAGTTCAAGATTTCAAACCGTGATAACAGTCTCTTGTAGAAATGTAAGGTGAGCATGCGTACAATACATCTTTGTGATCCGTCCCTTTTCCGTTCTCCCGTGGTGCATAGCAAAATCTTTAATTTGATGCATCGGACTACTCTTTAGATATCAAAAAATGAATATCGAACACCAGATGGAACCAAAACAAAATGCATGTGGGACCCATTTGGAGCTATAGCTTGACCCGAGGACTTGATAACCCGACCCGAATGATGAAGTCGATCGTGATTGTGACTTGAGTCGGTGACGCCAGCCATTGGAACACGTATGACGTCATAGACTTAGCCACCTTTAACTTCTGCCACGTGTCGAAACAGTGGAGCTTGATAGCTGCTCTACTACGGCTACAGTTCACGCACCTTCTACTGCGTGCATCACAAACTGCACAAAAAACTTATTTTCCTAATTATGATCCTTTGCTTTTTCCTACTATACAAATATTTCATTACTGATCAAATGTTTGTAATTCATGTCTAATTAGATTATTTTTTTTTTTTCTAAAAAAAATCATAAGGATCGCTAAGAAAAGAGGTAGAAGACTAGAAGTAGGTCGAAAAAGTATTGGAGAGTGGTGATTAAATGGCATAATGTAATTTTAGCTTATCGAGAATATGATTTTAGATGAAATGCGTTGAAACTCGAAAGACATGAATTAGAGTAGGAGGGTAATTAGATAGTTGAGTGTTGTCTCATTTATTCTTCTATACTAGTAGTCGTACTATTAGCTGTATAGTAGTATTACTCTTGTAGTTTGAGTTTGGTTATTACTTATGATTTCATTTACACTACGGTTATAAGTTATAACTAATGTTTAGGGCGATTTGTCATGTTGTCTATAGCATTATTTTGCCATGACTTTCTTTATTTTAATTATTTTGTTCTTTGGAAATTATATCGAAGATAGTATGAACTAGGTATATTCTATTCTCTTCAATCCCCAAATATCGCTATGTGGAATTACTCCGTATATATTATTGTCGTTGGTTCGTGAATAGATCATCATTATCCACGTAGCGTTCGAGTTTTTCCATTTTTTGTATAGATGATATAGCGGAGGGAGTAAGATCTTTATTACTATGATTAATTGTCTCAATTTATATGATATATTTTTCTTTCTTGTTCGTTAAAAAAAAGAAGACATATTTTTACTTTTAGTAATATTTTGGCTTTAAAATATCCATTTTGTTCTTAATGAAATGATTTATAATCACTCAAAGATCTATAACTTATTTTAGACTATATTCAAAAGTCTTTCTTTGTATATGTGCGTATAGTGTCTTGTAGCCTCTTGTTCATGGTGTTTTGTAATGTCTACGGTTTAGTATAGCTAGTTTTTAATATTATTTTGTGGGTGTCTTATTTCATTTACTATCTAGCGGTGTGATATCCCTCGTTGTTGTTTACTTTATATCTTTTGTTTGTTATATTTGTTAGATCTGTCCTGAGCCAGGGATCTATCAGAAACAGACTCACAACTTCATCTGAGGTAGTGGTATGGACTGCGTACACTTTATCCTCCCCAAATTTCACTTTATGGTAATACATTGAGTATGTTGTTATTGTTGTATTAAAAAAATTTTCTTTTTTAAATTTCAGTATCGAGTCAAACTAACTCACATAAATTGAGACAAAGAAAGTATTTTCTACTACTCTACTACTTTATTGTACCATTTCATTTGTCATTATGTAGTGAACAAAACGCTCTATACTTTCTATCATCTTTAAAACTTCCCATCTATCTCTCTATCTACTTGTACTACATTTACGTGTCCATTTATTATCTTTCATTTCATTTGTGACATAAAAATACAATAGTACATCCACTTGCCCCTTTCTTCACTCCATTATATGTAATATTTTCTTTCATCTTCCTAGAAAAAAAAAAAAAAGAAACCCACTTCTCCATTTTCCATGGATAAAATGCTTAGTGTACATTCAAAAAAGGCAAACAAACAACCCAAAAACACAAAGAAAAAAACAGTTAAAGTTGTTTACATATCAAATCCAATGAAAGTGAACACAAGTGCTGCTGAATTCAGAGCTTTAGTCCAACAACTCACTGGTCAACATGCGAACTGCCCGGTAATCGAAACTGTCAGTAGTAGTACTGGTGGCACGGTCCTGGAGAAGAAAAAAGAATGTGACAAAAAGGATATGCAACAAGATTCTGATCGAGTAACACTGAATAATAATAATTATGTCATGAATAATGAAGCGACGATGACCGATAATAATTCGGATCTATCGTTTGAAGATTATGTTGGAGAAGATTATGTTCCAGAGTTGTTGGAGAACTTGTCATCAAATGTGTGGTATGACTAAATTAAGTCATCACTTAAATTTTATTTTTATGAAAAAAAGTTAGGGTCTTGAAGGGAATGTAAATTAGAAAATAGCTATATAGCTAGTTAATGATTGGGCTATATTATATGCCTTTATATTATTAATTAATTTGTAATTTTTGTCATCATATTATACTACTTCAATGGGTTATACTATGTAGTAGTTGTAATACGATTAGCTAGCCATGTCCAACTTGCTTTGATACTTTTCTATTATTAGTGGCTAGTGTTGCAACTTGGAGATAAAAATAAAATAAAATTGATTTGGTAGTTTAATTTGTCCTAACTGTTCATCAAAGTTTACTTTGAATTAGCAAAAAAATTATCTTATTCTTCGATTCGATTATTACCAGTTGTTTGCTTTGTTTCAGTTATTGTTATTATCTTGTTCGTTTCTCCGTTATTTTACTTGATTCGTTTACTATATTTCTTTTTTTTATTTTCCTGATTACTGTTATGTTTTACTTGAGCAATGATATGCTTATGCGTCACTCTCTTCGAACTGCACTTGCGGGATAATATTAGATATTATGTTCTTGTTGTTTAAGATAGTGAATATAATGGAGTAAATAAAGTCAATTATTCCATTGTCTCTTCTTTATTTTCATCCTTCTTGGAAAAATACACTTAAAAAAAAGTAGAAATTGACTATAAAACTCGTTGTTAATCTGTCGCTAAATAGCTAACATTATGACTTTTTGATAATCCATTATTAAATAAAATTATTGACGAATTTTTTATGATTAGCGACAAATATAATTCGTGTTTGTGTTGAAGCAATTGATATTATTTAGCAAGACATACATGGTGTTTGTTTTATTTTTCTGCTTATGACAGAAAATTATAGTAAAGCAATCTATTTCATTGATTGACAGTTGAAACAGTAGTAATTAAATACTAATAAATTTAATGATCCCATAATAAATACAAGTCATGAAAAGGAGAAAAATGGACTAGCAATAAAATGATTTCTTGATGAGTTATAGTAAGCAAATTAAAGTGAAAACTTGTAGTAATTCTTCGTACCAACAGTTTCATAATTACATAATATAACAAGTTGTATTTTGTATTTTTACAAATTGTTGCTACAAAAATACAAATACATATGATTTTTACTGTTCTTATAATCGATATGTAATTTGTATTTTTGTAGCAACAGTATTTTGTATTTTTGCAAATTGTTGCTACAAAAATACAAATTACATATGCTATAAAATGTAATTTGATAAAAGTATTGTTATTTTTTGTAATTTAATACTTAAATATGCTACTTTATGTATTTTTTTCCTTTTTCAATTCCTTGAATTAACATTACTGTTCATTACATTATTAATTTCTTGAATCTTCATTAATATTTAATAATCATATGGTTCCTATTTGCTGTTCACCTTTAGAGTATTACCTTTTTTTTTTTTTTTTTTTTTTTTAATCTAATCTATTCAGCCAGACTTTCACCTTTGGTGATGAGGGGGTTTATCCCGAACCCATACCGTAACATGTTCCTTTCTTGTGTGTTCCGATTCTAAAGTTGGCAACACGCCTCGAGGGACCTCATTTAAATGGACAAATATTTTCGAGGTATCTACTAAAAGCTTCAATTTTCGTCAATATGATAAAAAGAAATATCTTAAAATCATGTTATTTAACTCTCCAAAAGCGAAATACGACAAATATTCTGCAACTGCTAAAAGTAAATTTCTACAAGTTGATAAAAATTAGGCAAGTTTAGGTTTTTTGTACTGTAGGGTGGATTTCAATTTTTCAGCAAAGGTGTGCTAGAACTATATTTATTTTTATGGTCCTGAAATAATTATAATAATTTGGTGCTACTCTTGTTCTATCTATATCTACTTATAGCTAGCTAGCTATCATCTTATATATTGCTCCTACTTTTAAAAATCTTTCGTCGTATATGTATCATAGTAGTGTATTTTCGGGGGAATCGATTCCAGGAATCGACACATGTATGACAACATTTTTGAAGAATGTGTTTATGTGAGTATTACAAGTGAACTGTGTCTAGTGAACATGTCCAAGAAATTTGCCTTTTTATGATAAGAAAAAATCATAACAATATATATATTTGGGAGAATTTATAGTCTAATCATATATATTATTTCTGTTATTTGGAAATTATAAGGGAATATTTGAGCTCATTTGGTAATGATAAAGATATATTTAATCCTAATTACTATATATATGGTAAATATATCCATTTTTACACTATTGGTGTAATTTAACGTATTAATATACAAGTTAATAATTTTACTTTTTAGGTTAACAAATTAGACTTATTACTGATAGTTACTATAACCTATTGCTGTGAAGTGGAAATACAATATTATACATTGATAGTACATATTGTTTGCTCTGCAGATATCATATTGAAATGTATGATGATCTCATATAAAAATTTAGACCGTTACGTTAGAGAAAACACATGTTATAGTATGTAATATAATTTCGAAGACGTTATAGTGTAACTCCATGAGTGCGATATGGAAAAGGTGATATGTTAGAGTTGTGACCCGAATTTTATTGGTCCGGTTCTAAAAGTTTCACGGTGCGATCCATGTTTGTGATTTTCAATGGGGTCTGCGGTGAAGCGTAGGAATTGGGCCGATAGGCCCGATCCGCGGTATGGACCTTTATGTTTTTGGGCCTAGGACCTATTTGTACGCACGTACTGTATAAGTGCGATTTAGTGGGTTATTTTTGTTATTCAGAAAATTCAGCCTTCTCCACATTGTACTCTCTTCATTATAATGAAACCTCCTCTGCTTCTGCCTGTGGTTTTTTCCGCAAGGGCTTTCACGCAAATCTGTGTATTGTTCTTGTTTTCTTTTACTTGTGGTTTGCTTATTCTGTCCGAATCATAACATGATACGTACGCAAGCAGTGACGGAGTTAGGATTTTCATTGAGAGAGTTCAGAAGTAAATATACAAACTAGTCGAAGGGGGTTCAATAACATCTACTATATATGCATTAAAAAATATTTTTAACCATATAAAAATAATATAATTTTCCGTCGAAGGGGGTATGATTCAAATAAATTCCCTGGAACAAAGGTGGCTCCGCCACTATATGCAAGCTTTATCCCTACCTCTTTCTGAAGGTAGAGACTGTTTCCAAAAGACGTCAATTCAAGTAAAACATATCCAAGCAGTAGCCAATAAGCCATTTCGAAAAATAAAAAAGAGTGTTATCAACAACAAGCACAGAGGCGGAGAGGCGGACCTACATTGAGGCTAGCTGGTGCACGTGCACCCACTAGCCTCGAGAAAAACTTTGTATATATGGTTTGTATATGTATATATATATCATAGTATTATGTTAAATATATGTTGTGCACCCACAATAACAACTAGGTTGGCTGATGAGATGGTTCGGTATGCCACTTGAAAGTTACACTTAATGTGTGATTACTCATGTTCGAGCCCCAGCAACAACGTTTTATTGCTCCTTTAATCATTTTCCAATTTTCTATTGTGTGGTTTGCTCAGGTTCGAACCCCAACAACAATGTTTCTTTATTGCTCCTTTTTTCATTTTCCAAGTTTCTTTACACTTATTGTGTAAATGTATATATTTATCTTTTGATTAAAAAAGATTTATTACTTAGTAGTCATTTATTTCATACTTTTTCTTTTTTCTTTTATGTATTGTGGATATTATTGAGTTATTTTTTATTTTATTTCAAAATACAAGCTTCTCTCCAACTTCAAAAGGTAGATATCCTCCCTAGCTTATACTGTATAATATTTATTTTCTTTTAATATTTTGATCATTGAGTTATTTTTTATTTAAAAAAATAGCAATTTAAAGTTTGAGATAGATTTAAATCAAACGTTACCCGTTGCAACTATCTAGCAAACAAATCTCACGAATTTCATATTTTTCAAAAACTTTCTATTATTATTCAAAATATAAAAGTACGTTGAATTTAAGTACGGTGAATAACACACTTTTGTCATATTAAATCTAATTAATGATATTCAATAATATCAAAATTTTGCTTATAAGATATTATAATTAATAAGTTTTCAAAGAAATATATGTCGAACTTCGATACTATTAATTACTATATTTAAATATAGAGGTACTCGTCAAACTTAAATCCTGAGTTCGCCTCTGAACAAGCACTACAATAACTAAAATCAAGGGAACAAGAAGTAATAATAAAGCAAACTATTAATCTTCTACTTTATTTAATCCTTGATTTCCAAATATTATGGACTATTATATAATTGTTGAACAGCATTAGAACCATATTGGTGTAACTATTATTCTAACATTAATATCTTTTTTTTTTTTGGCTTAAACTTATAACGTTAATATCAGTTGCACACAGTAAAGTATTGTCAAATCAAAAGAGGTACACACGTTTAGCTCAAGTTGCTATTATTGTGATGTTCACCAGTACAGTTGCCAACTTGTTGGATGGATAATAGCCAAGTAGATAAGTTTTTATATATCACAATAACAACAACATATATATATATATATACACACCCAATGAAATAATTCTACTGGTGGAATTGTTCTAGTCTTGATGGACAGAGTTACCTAATATATCTATTGCTGATGGGAGGTAACGGTATCTCGTGAAATTAGTCGAGATGCGTATAAACTGGTTTGGACACCACGTTTATCAAAAAAAAAAAAATCTACAAGTAAGGTTTGAAAATGATGGAGTGTACGCAGTCTTAGTCAGGGGCGGAGCTAGCTAGCTTGTTCCCAGGGGTTCACCCTTCGACGGAAAAGTACATTATTTATGCTTGGTAACAATTATTTTTTAGGTATATATATATAGTAGATATGTTGAACCTTTTCAGTAAGTTCGTGTGCTTACTTTTTTCATATTTTAAATTCCTTAGTGAAAATCTTGGCTTCGCCATTGATCTTAGTTACTTACCGTGTGAAGGTAGAGAAATTGTATCGATAGATCCCGACTTTGGTAAATCATATCAGAAATAAGTATGTAAGAACAAATACAAACAATTGAAAATATCATTGGGTGCATGTCAGATTCTTCATAGGTAGTCCTACATTTTCAGAGGATCCGATATAATCGGTGCGACAATATTTTTGATGAATCCGAACCACTTAGGCAATATTATATATACCCTATTTCTTTCTTTTCTTTCTTCAGTTTGGGGTTCATTTTTTAGGGTTTTGTCATTTGTGATGGCTAATGCCTTACCCTGCTGGAAAAAAAATAAAATAAAATGGGGTCCTAATATTGTAAATAAATTATGATCAGTAGTTGATGCCCATATCTATGGACTATGTGCATGATGGGCACTATACCCATTTTTATCATTATAGAACAGTACATTTTTTTTGCTCGTGTATAAATTATAAAAAGAATGAAAAAAATTATACTCCCATATTAAAGTTTATATTACAAAAGATAAATGAATATTTAAACCACTATAAAATTATTGAGACTATGATGTCTGATTGATTTGGATAGGTAGCAGAAATAAAAGATCGACATACCTCCAGCCATTATTAAGAGAGTAGTTGGATTGTTGGCATAGTAGGCGTTCATTTTTTGATTTTGGTGAGTTTTCTAAGCACTCAATCCTCACTCTTTAGATGGTGCGGAGTTTTTAAAAATCATACATAGGAACCCGTAGTCGAATACAACGTATTTATAAACCTTCTGTCATCAAGAACCGTTTTTGTTGGACAACGCACAGTTTACTTAGCGTAGTTTCAGATAATGGGGGGTCCGAAATTGAGGACTAGTTTCTACACGTTTTTTTGAACGTGAACTTACAAATATACCATATTAAAAGTATATATACTGATTGTGTACATACAAAAATTTACATTATCAATGTATATGTAATAAAAACTTAGCACAGGAAAAATTTAAAAAACGTGAATTATTTAAGGTTATATAAGGGAATATTTAGTCATAATTTACATGAAATTCACAAGTAAAGTGATGTTTTCCATTGAAATTGAAATCAACGTAATATTGCATAATACTTATTTTATAAAAAAATAACCTTTTTTAATGTTGTTTAAAGAAAAGGTTGTATACATCAATCCACTCGATTCACATAATAAAATATGTCCTATTAAATATTTTTGAGTCATATGCTTTTGTATGTAGTCCCAAAGACTGTTGATAAGATAACCGCAGAATATATATGCAGGTCCCTCAAGTACGTACCATTTTTTACTTAGGCATTTTAAGTGGACATTATTTCATTTTGACACCTCAAGTAGATATAAAGTATATCATTTTGACACTTTTTGTTGAGTTGGCAAGGTGCATGTGACACACACATTGAAGGCGCGTTTGAGTGACATTTTTGTAATTTTTATTTTTCTTCTCTTTTCTTCTTCTTCTTTCTTCAATCCATTAACTTACCACCATTTTTTTTTCTTAACACATCCTTATGCTAAAATGATTAAATCAAGAATCTTACTTCTTTTATGAAAGAAGAAATCAAAAAACAAGAATGATTACATCAAGAAATAAGAATGCTTAATTATAAGAAATACGAATGCTTAAGAAATAAAGCTAAATCAGTGAAGAAAAAATGAATTCAAACAAAATCAATAAAAAAAAATTAAAATTGAAGCATAAAAATCAAGAAAAATCAGTGAAGGAAAATTAAAAATCGAAGCAAAATTGATGAAAGAAAATTAAAAAATAAAAGCTAAATCCATGAAGAAAAATTAAAATCAAATAAAATCAACTAAAAAAATTAAAAATTGACTGGTGGGATGGGTGGGGTGGCGGCAGGTGGGTGGGGTGGGAGCGGCGGCGGGATGGGTGGACTGGTGGGGTGGGGGTGGGTCGTGGGTGGGTGGGGTGTTTGAAGAAGAAGGTTGGTGAGGTGGGTAGGTTAGGGGGAGGGGGTATTTTTTATTTAAATTAATTATTTATAAATTATTTGAGTATTTTTTTAATTTAAAATTAATTATTGGGGAAAGGGGTGATTATTGATTTTTTTTTAAAATTAATTAATGATTTAAAAAATATTTTTTTAGAGAAATGACACGTGTCAGCATATTATTTGTCACTTTTCACATCATCAGACGCTTGTAATACACGCACACAATATAAATTTGCTGATTCAGCAAAAGGTGTCAAAGTGACACACTTAAAGGCCGTTTGAGGTGTCAAAATGGAACAATGTTTACTTAAGGTGGCTAAGTGAAAGATGATGCGTACTTGAGGACCTGCGTATGTATTTTGTGATAAGATTACTACTTAAAACATATCACATATCTTAATTAGTCGTAAAATTAAGTTTTAGTTGAATTGAGATTGATGTCTATAAATAAAATAATATGACATATTTTATGTGATGAAGTAGGTACGCTATGAATGCTTGAGAGCACAAATAGTGTACTCTATCCCTTCGTAGTTCCGATAAAGCATGAAAAAACAGAAAACATTTCTTAAGGCATAAAAAATTATTAAACGTTGAATTTTAAACAATTCTTCTTTCAAAGTGTAAACAAGAAATTAGTAAAGTTTCAATAAGGTGTCTTAAAAGTATATATTATCAATATTATTATCTTTTTTATTTATAATTTTTTTTAAAAATGTGTCAATTAATATTAGACGGAGGGAGTAGTGTTTATAAGGAATACCTCAAAATATTTGTCACATACATTCATGCTTTACAACAATAACCAAAAGTTTAGGGGTCAAAGATACAATACTCACATCTTTTTGGACCGTAAAAGATTTTTTAATAAAAAACCCTCATATTTATGTCAACCTACCGAAAATGATACGTATATACCCTTAAGTTAGACAATGCGAGCCATGTATTCTGATATGAAAGAAATTAAACCATTTCTTGCAATTGAAAATGTTCTATAGCTGGAGGTTGGAAGCGAGTTTTACCCACGTGTTCTCATCCTAAGGAAATAAACTGTGACCGCATTAGTTTTGGTTCGTCACGAAATAGGCGTGGGCGAAACTCACTTCTAGCTTTCGCTGGCAGGTCAAGAGATAAAAAAAAGGCGATCAACTAATATGGGACGGATGCTTTACAATAATAACAAAAAGTGTAGGGGTTAAATTTACAATACTCACATCTTCTTGGACTGTAAATGAGTCTTTAATAAAAACCCTCATATACATAGAATAATAATAATTAAAAATAAATAAATCAATAACAAATCTTTATTTACCAAGGAAATCAAGAATTTAAAACCCTAGTATCTCTTCACAAAAATCCCTTTACAGAATCATTCTTCAAGGTAATATTTTCGATATAATTTTGTATTTTTTTTATGTGTAAAAATATGTAAATTTTGTTTGTTTATTTTTTTTCTCTTAATTTTACCCAAATTGCGATGTTTTTATTGAACTTGTTATCTTTAGATTGCTGTTAATATGCTGTAATATACAAAATCCATGTTGCATTTTGTTTTTCTGATGTGGGTTTTATGATTCACATAATTTACTTAGGAAAAAACTCGAATAATTCTTTATTAATTGCTGTTCTTTTTATAAAAATTTAAGCTTTCTTGATTTTTGTAGAATTAGAGGGTTAATTGAGCTGGCTTTACTTGGTTTTAGTAGAATGTGATTGATAATTCTCACCCCTGAGGTAGTGGTATGGATTGCATACATAGACCCCACTTTTTTGGAGTACGCTGGGTATGTTGTTGTTGTTGTTGTATGGTCAATAATACATAATCCATTTTGCATTTGCGTGTCCGATGTGGATTTCGTATTTATTAGGAGAAAGAAGAACAATTCATTGTTTATTGCTCTTTCTTTTCTTAAAAAATTGAAGCTTTGTTAGTTCTTGTAGAAATAGAGGGTTAATTGAGCTGGTTTTACTTGTTTTTAATAGAAGGTGACTGACAATTCGCACCTATGAGGTTGTGGTATGGATTGCATACACAGTTCCCACTTTTTGGGAGTACACCGAGTATGTTGTTGTTGTTGTTCTATGGTCAATAATACAAAATCCATTTTGAATTTGGTATTTCTGATGTGGGTTTCATGTTCCGCGTATTTTACTTGGGAGAAAGGAGAACAATTCGTTGTTCATTGCTCTTTCTTTTCTTAAAAATTGAAGCTTTGTTAGTTTTTGTAGAATTAGAGGGTTAAGTGAGCTGGTTATACTATGTTTTTATAGAATTGGTCAAGAAAAAATGAAATACTAGGTTCTTGTTATTTGTCATAGCCTTGGTGGATAGAGTTACCTGGTATCTGTTGCTGGTGGGAGGTGGAAGGTATTTTGTGGATTTAGCTGAGGTGCGTGAAAGTTGGCCCAAACACTAAAAAAAAGGGTAGCCTGGTGCACTAAAGCCACCGCTATGCGCGGTGTCCGGGGAAAGGCCCCACCACAAGGGTGTATCGTATGCAGCCTTACCTTGCATTTCTGCTAGAGGCTGTTTCCAAGGCTTGAACCTGTGACCTCCTGGTCACATGGCAACAACTTTACCAGTTACTGCAAGGCTCCCCTTCAAAGTTGGCCCAAACACTACTATTATAAATTTTTTTTGCAGAGTATGGTCAATAATACAATACCCGCATTGCATTTGGTGTTCGTGATGTGGGTTTCGCGTTTCACATCATTTACTTAGGAAACACGCAAGAATTCCTTGTTTATTGCTCTATCTTTTCTTTAAAAACTTAAGCCTTGTTAATTTTCCCGCTTTGTAAGAAGAGCATTTATCGTATATGGATTTTTTTTTTAATTGAGAAAAGTCCCGGTTAGAAGTGTTAATTTTGTGACTGATGAGGGAGCAATAAATTTGAAATTAGAGCCACATGAGCTGGGAAAATGCACAACTAATTAACAAGACGTTGACTAGAGGAAGTTGTTCGGATGGTAAGCATACCTCACTTCCTACCTGGAGGTTATGAGTTCGAGCAACCAAGGGAGCAAAAGAGGCAGGAGCTCATAAGGAGGGGTTAAAAGAACTTCTAAAAAATTATGAAGAGGTTTTTTAAAGTCAAGGATGGTCATATATTACGACAACAACAAGAACATACCCCGTCTAATTTCCACGAGTGGGGTCTGGGGAGTGTAGTGTGTGCGTAGACTACCTTGTTGGGGTAGAGAGGCTATTTTCGATGGACTCTAGCTCAAGAAAAAATATTACAAAGCAATTCTAAAAAGGAAAACGAGAGATAAAGAAGTCAAGACAAAATGCCAAAGAAAGCATGACAAAGCATATTAAAAGGGAACATTCACTACAACAAAATACTATGATATTCTCAGTGCAAGAGACATCAAATAGTCACAAAAATTGGAATAACAATAAACTCTCAAAGTAATTGTACGACTACTAGTATGAAGGAATCAGTGGGGCAACTCTCCACTACCTAAGTAACCATCAATCCTAATCGTGCCCTCCATAACCTCCTATCTAAGGTCATGTTCTCGGTAAGCTGAAGTTGCATCATGTCCTATTTGATCACCACTCCCCAATACAAGGATGGTCATAAATTGAACCCCTATTACTCAGTTTTTGGAAATTCTGTTTATCCTACATTAAAAAGGCTATTAAACATCAGACTTTTTTGTATGATTATTATGTAGCATTTACCTCTAAACTGCCATTTTTTTTTTTGTTGCCAGTATGCCATACTTCAGGCAGGTATATGTGCATCCTCTTATTGCCCTTTTTTGTTTTGCTTATTTCTTTTCTTTGGATAAGTAGGTTGGAGTTTATATGGGTTGTATATGGTTTGAATTTGCTTGTAGTTTTGGTGGTTCAAGATTTCAATTATGATGACCATTGTATTTGATGTCCATGTAGCGAATGTTTATGTATTTATTTTGTGACTTGTGATACAGCTTGATGAATGCTATGATACTAATATTTAATCATAAATGGCAATATGTGCTGTTAGTTATGTTTTTAAGTAGCTTGAGCTTTGCTTATAATGGTACTTTCTTAGTTTTCAAGATTTGAAATGGCAGATGTTTCTCTGCAAACTCGAGTACCTAGGGGTATTATGTTGTACTGCAATATAATTTTAAAAGAGAGCAGTACATTAAGGGTGTTGGAGTTGGTCCATTTCATCGATGCAGTGACTTTTTATACCTATTCGGCCTTTAGTTTACGTTAAGACTCTTTCTAGAGGATTATCATTTACACACTTGGACTAAGTTACTTGGACTCTTCACTTTTGGTGCCGCACCCGTGCCGACACGACATGGGTGTGGGTGTTGGTGTGGGATCCGTACCCAATCTGGTCAACCGATTTTGGGTACTTCGACCAAATTCAACTGGGAAAGTCTGGACAAATTTAATAAATTCTGTAATCAAAACTAAAGCTAAGGTGAAATTGAAGAAAATGTAATACCTTGTGTGAAATTTCTGTGTTATTGCTTTTCTTTTTATCTCCTTTCAGGATTTTCTATTTTTCTTCTTAAACAATATTTTCTCCTCAAGTTCTCCACATAATCTCTCATAGTTTTCCACATAATTATTTTTCGTCGAATCCCCGCACTCGTATCCATCCCTAGATTCATATCCCCGAATCTTTAAATTGAGATCGTGAAGGATCCGATCTCTAGATCCGTACCCGTATCGGATACCTGCAACTGAGTCCGAGCAACTTAGCACTTGGAAGCTTTTTGTGCTCTGGTTTTGGCTGACGTCATCATATAATGTCTGTCCTAGACTATTTTAGGATAGTTTGCGCCTTATTAGATCTAAGGTGTTAGGATCTCAAGAAATGACTTTCCTATAGTTAATTTGAATGTGTCACAGTTATTACAATCCAATTTCAGTTGTGAGCCCTTTCTTAAATCAGAAAATGTAATTTTGCCTTTTAAAGTACTTGCAGATCAAGAACTTGGTGTATGTGGTGGCTGCATTCTGTTCCTTCATTTTCCTTTATCAATGTGTATACTGTTCACTTGCAGTCCTTTATGTCAAACTACTCTACTGTTGCTTAGGCAGTATCGTTGTATACTGCTTTTATAAGTTGTATCCTGATAATTTGCCACTTTTGATATGCGACAGAGTAAGTGATCGAAAATGAGTGGAGCAGGAGAGAAAGGACCAGCAACCACCAAGACTCCAGCAGACTTTCTCAAGTCTATTCGTGGACGACCTGTTGTTGTTAAATTGAACTCTGGCGTTGACTATAGAGGTTAGTCACTCTGATTTGCTTTTGTTTGTTCTTTTTCGTTCTTTTGAACTTACTGTTCTCCTGCTTATGCATGTTGTTCATATGTTGTTTTTTACTCGATAACATGAGGAAAATCCAGTGGCGTTATAAGATTGGCAAATGTACTGACCATTGCCTATTTCACCTCAATCTTTGCATTTCGATATCTAATAATTTACTAACAGGCAGTTGCTGAAATAGTCCCTGAGATTTAAGTTTCGACATAGAAAGGAAGTTCGATTTTTGTAGAGTTAATTGTAGTATTCTGACATTTCGAATGTTAATTGCTCGGTCTCAGTATGTGTTATATTGGTTATTGTCATTTGCGTCGATTGTTATTTGTCTGCATATATAAGACTAAACTAAGCATTCGGACTAATCTCTTATATATGTAATAAACATCTAACTTACAGATGTTAAAACTGTCCGCTTTTTAGTAACAAACTGTTGTAAATGTGCCTGGAAAGCTGGTCTTGATTAAGAGGGTGTTTTTCATCTGTCATTCTCTCTCATTCACGGAGCAAAGAGAGCGGGCTATACCCAAGCTATGGCCATTATTGAATGTTCTTGGAAAACCAAAAGAGCTACCCACGGCCTTTTTACCCCAAGCCCAATGCATGTAAATATGTGAAACTTGTCCGTCTATTTTATCTTAAGCCGCCATTCCTGTAATAACTGCTCGCGAACCACTCAACTTTTATACCTGCATGCCTGCATCTATAGGTGGAAGTTTTTCTTGGGATGGTAATCCGTGCAAGACTTCAATTTCTTTGCAAATCCCTTGTGATTTTCTGCCGGTGGGCAGTTCATCCTTCAAATGCAAGAGAACAAACTCAGCTCAAATACATTATATTTTTATTATTGCACGGTGCAGGTATCCTGGCCTGTTTAGATGGATACATGAATATAGCAATGGAGCAAACTGAAGAATATGTAAATGGGCAATTGAAGAACAAATATGGCGATGCCTTCATACGAGGAAATAACGGTAAGCAAACAAACTAGTTTCCAGGCAACCTTTGATTAGTATACCTGGGCCCCTAATGCTCAAAATGTAACATAAAGAGTTTCTCTCTGCTTGCAGTGCTTTACATCAGCACATCGAAGAGGACACTGGGCGAGGGAGCTTAACTCACGCACACAAGCGACTGGCCCTCGCCATCCTGGCTGCTTTTATCCTGCAACTGGCCTTTCTCAACATGTCCATCAAGTTTCCTCTGAATGTTGTAATTTCTGTAGGCTTTGCTAGATCATGAATGTTATCTTGACTGCTATTTCTTTACTGAGTCGATGACATTTTTCGCATCGCCAAGATCAAGAAATAGCAACCTTTCATTTTGGATCTGAGTTTTTGTTAAAGCAGTTTGATACTGACTTTATTTTGGATAATAGATGCATATATAATTTTCTTGTCTTCTTGAATCACCTGAAGGGGAGCTTTGGAATAACCGGTAAAGTTGTTGCCATGTGACCAGAAGGTCACGGGTTCAAGCCTTGGAAACAACGTCTGGTAGAAATGCAATACACCCTTGTGGTGGGGCCCTTCTCCGGACCCTACGTATAGCGGGAGCTTTAGTGCACTGGGTTATTATATTCTTTATGATTCTCTTTGCATAAAAGGCAAGTAACATTGTTCATGAGAAGTGTTTGCCCATAGCTCAAGGAATATATATACTCTTCCTACCTTCCAAGCCTCATTTCACATCAAAATATCTCTTGCAAAGTAGAAATATACTATTATTATACATAAAAAGCTCTTTCTCTTCACCTTTCATCACCATTGTCACCTTATTATTTTTTTTTTCTAAATATCAAATCATGGTGTTCAAGAAAATTGGTCAAGGAGCTCTCCATTATATAGGTCAAACCATATCGAAAATTGGTCAAGTTTTTCAAGGTATGTATTCACATTCACTAATCCGACCTCGGTATACATCATATACAACAACAACATACCCAGTGTATTTTCACATAGTGGGGTCTGGGGAGGGTAGAGTGTACGCAGACCATACCACTACCTCAGATGAAGTAGAGAGGCTGTTTCCGATAGACCCCTAGCTTAAGATCGATAACAGTATAACCAACACCAAACATAAATGCATATAAACTAGTACAATTTGCATCGATATACATCATATACAATTCATTAAAGGGGAAAACTCTCTTTACTAAGAATTCAATTATATATTTTAAAGATTTTTTTTAATTGTGTTTTATAATTTATATTACAGGAAGAGACGAGGAGATTGATGATGAAATCATAGAATATTGTTATGACAAGTATTTTAGAAGAACAGTGGCTGATTTTTACCAGTCAATTTGCCTAACAGTCGAGTAAAATAGTTATTTCATATTATTAAAATTCAATTTAATATGATATATTATAGTCTAAATTGCTTTTAATCAATCACTAAAATAAATAAAAAGCCAAAAAATAAATAAAATTAACCTTATTTTTTCATATGTAGAGAAATTAATAGAAGGAAAGGGAGTACACAATTCAAGATTCCAAGTACTGCAGCTATAAAAAAAGCATACAAAGTAAGTTATTTTGCGATTGTATTATTATAATAATTTTTTAAAAGTACTTTATCAACTTTGTAAAGTATTTTTTCGAAAAAAAAAATCTTTTCAAATAAATAGATGTTATAAACATGGTTTAATATGCTATTAATCTTTATATTGAGTAAAGTTCAATGATCATACACGACCATTTTAATTACCCCTCTTATCATTACGTTGCTCGGACTTTTCAAAAATATCGTCGAATGTGTGTCGAATCCTTCAAAAGTAGTGCATTCTTAAAGCATATATTTGAAGAATCCGAACAACTTAGCTTATCATTACTTAAAAATGATTCATAAACCAATTTTTTTTTATTTTTTATTTGCAGAAATATCATAGTGTGAAAGGAGCAAAAATGACAAAGGATAACTTAAAAAAATGTGTGCATGAATTAATGAATGAAAGTGGAGTTACTGGATTTGGAGCAACAGATACAATAATTTATTTATTTGGAGTACCAGCCACAGCATTATTCATCAAAAATAGAACAAAACCAGAAGCAATTTCTGATGATATATTTATTCCTGGTGTTACTTCTGCTACTGTATTTGTTCTTTCTAAATTCAATAAGATCTAAGAATATAATTCAAGAAAAAAAAAATTAATATAATTTGACATTTGTTATAGTTCTTGTTATTCTATCTGTTTAATTTTTATGCACTGACGATGTAAAACATATTTCATACAATCATGTTGTATATGCTTTTCTTACATGTATATCTATGATATTATTACCGAGAACCGCAAAGATGAAACGAGGATTTTTAATTTATGAGTTTTGAATTATAGAAAAGGCAGCTCACAACTGAGCTTGTTTGATAGATTATTTATACATATTCAGTACCCATTCAACGACTTTGGCACTGGACGTTTCCAAAATGAAGACTATCGGGTAAATTCAATATAATAGGCGCTTGTTGGCATTTCAGGCTTCCTTCTCCTTTTAGGGCCTATCCGAAAGAGAGAATCCAATACTTCTTGATCGTGAATATCGTCTAAACTGGTTGTTTGTTGTTCAAGAATTCTTCTTTAGACAGTTCATACCATCCATACATAGTGTTTTGATCTAAGATTTTAATTATTCCGTGTTTCAGCAACAACATATTCTTCCGTGGAGCTAAGGTCCAAAAAAATGGAAGAAACAAACGTTTCCACGACTGTACCACCAATCAATTCTGTTCCACTTAATCCCTCTTTCACGACCACATATCTTTCCGGTTAAGGAATAAGAAATCTTTCTCCTGTAACATGAAGTAGATTTTTAAATGCAGAAGCATGAATTCAGATTAGTCGGATATTGTTGTGAGTGTTAGATACCGAATGAAAGACATGAAAAAAGGGAAAATCTCTATAATAAATATAAATTGGTAACCTTATAATTTTTTTTTATAAGTTTAAAACTTTTATAATACAATATAATAATTTTACACCATTATTGGCCTGTTTGTTAATTAGTGATCTTCAAATATGGAAAATTAAATAACACTAAACTCTCTCTTATCCCTCCAAATGTCATAAATCCTCAATTTTATGAGCTGTTTTAACGCTAATTTTAGGTGAAAAAGTCTTATCTTTGAACATCCAAATAACACAAAAAATAAAATAAAATTTATAGTATTAAAAAAGTTCATACATACATATAATATATCCAACAAATTCTTATAATAATAAAATAAAATAGTCCATCTAGTTGATATTGTTCTTCCAATTGCATGTAATATTATTTTTCCTAATTAATAAGATTATATACTAGGCCCCATTTTGACCAACACTTTCACATGTTTAAGTCTTTATAATTACACAAAAATAGAAAAAAAAAACAGTTGAAAGCTCCGTGGTCGGATCACTAGGGTCTATTATACGCAATCAGAGGCGGAGGTACCCTTCAGCAAAAAATTATGATATTTATACATGGTTAAAATTATTTTTTATGTATATATAGTAGATGTCGAATCCCTTTCAGTTAGTTTGTATGTTTTCTTTTTCAATTTTTAACCCCTTAGTGAAATCCTAGCTTTGCCACTATACGCAACCCTACATTTCTACATGAGGTTGTATCCACGACTTGATCCCATAACCTCCTAGTCACATGACAACAACTTTACCGGTTACGCCAACACCCCTTCTTATTCCAAATAGAAGATTTTGAAAATATCCCTTCATAATTATAAAAAACAAAAAGATAAAAAATAAAATAACAAAAGAAGATAAAAAATATACAACTTTTTTGTTTGTGTGGAAAAAAGGTCTAAATATAGACAAAGAATGTGAAAATTGAACCCCCTTCGGTTAGTTTGTATATATAGGAAATATCGTACCCCTTCGAGTAGTTTGTATGTTTTCTTTTTCAATTTTGAACCCCCTTAATAAAAATTCTAACCCCGCCACTATTGGAACCCTACATTTCTACATGAGGTTGTATCCACGACTTGATCCCGTAACCTCCTAGTCACATGATAACAACTTTACTGATTACGCCAACAACCCTTCCATCATATTATAAAAACCAAAAAGATCAAAAATAAAATAAAAAAGGAAGACATAAAATATACAACTTTTTTGTTTGTGAAAAAAAGGTCTAAATATAGACAAAGAATGTGTATGTAGTTTTTTTTTTTCTTCATTACATCACAAACAAAATAGGAACAAATAAAAATAGAGATAGAGAAGGCTAGCAAATAGAGAGAAGAAAGAAAGAAGAAGAGTAATTTTCTATTTTTGCATGTCTATGCATGATCATGAACAACATAACATTTTGTCAATGACAAAAAAAAACAAAAAAAACAAACAGATCAACTATTCAATTGTTTACACTAATATATGATCAAAATATATGTTGAAATTCATGTTGAGATCAAGAAGAGATTGATTTTATTATCATGAAGGCATGGGAGGCAACAGTAAGGATAACACAAGCTGCAACAAGGAGACGTGCCAACACGATTTTCGGTACACATGGTGCTGTACATGGAGAGGAAGAAAATGAGATAGAGCAACAATCAGAATACGTTGAAGATGATCATGCGAATGGAGAAATCTATGAGGCTGAGAAGTTTCTTCCGAATGGTGATTATTATAGTGGTTATTGGCTTGACAATTTCCCTCATGGACAAGGGAAGTATTGGTGGACAGATGGTTGTATGTACGTTGGAGAGTGGTTTCGCGGAAAAACTATGGGGAAAGGGGTGTTTAGTTGGCCCTCGGGGGCGATGTATGAAGGGAATTTCAAGAGTGGATTCATGGATGGAGATGGAAGCTATACGGGACCTAATGGGGATACGTATAGGGGTTCTTGGGTGATGAATTTGAAGCATGGACATGGCGTTAAGGAGTACGCGAATGGAGATTGTTATGATGGAGAATGGTGCAGGGGATTGCAAGAAGGGAATGGGAGGTATACATGGAAAAATGGGAATTATTATGTTGGTGAATGGAAACATGGGACGATTTTTGGTAAAGGGAAGATGCGTTGGACTAATGGAAATGTTTACGAAGGGAATTGGGAAGATGGATTTCCTAAAGGAAACGGTACGTTTAGATGGACTGATGGGAGTTTCTATGTCGGAAATTGGAGTAAAGATGTAAATGAACAGAACGGTACATTTTATCCATCTGGTTCATTGTTAGAAGGTGGAAATCTTGAATGGGATCCTCAACAAGTTTTCAATGTCGATTTGGTAGAATGTACTATCTGTCCACCTGAGAAAGTTCCGATTTTGCCTTCACAGAAGAAACTCGCGCTGTGGAGGTCATCTAAGACCGTGGACAGCAGCATTAGGCCGAGGAGAATGTCGTTGGATGGTAGAATAGATGCACCTCCTGTTGATAGGGAGTTCGGTAGAATTCGCTTATCAGATGTTGCTGGAACTGCTGCTAGTACTTCATATAATTTGGACGATTCGATGGTTGGCTTGCAGGATCCTGATGGATATTCAAGAGGAAGTCCTATAAGAATTCCTAAAGTTGTTAAGAGACAAGGCCTAACAATTTCCAAAGGGCATAAGAATTATGAGCTTATGCTTAATTTGCAGTTAGGGATCAGGTAGCAAATTTAACTCATTTTTTCATCTAATTTTCTTGTAATGTTAGAAGGGGAGCCTTGGAGTAACTGGTAAAGTTGCTGTCATGTGACCAGGAGGTCACGGGTTCAAGCATTCGAAACAGCCTCTGGCAGAAATGCAAGGTAAGGCTGCGTACGATACACCCTTGTGGTGGGGCCCTTCCCCGGACACCGCGCATAGCGGTAGCTTTAATGCACCGGGATGCCCTTTTTTCTTGTAATGTTACTGTCTCAATGTTATTTGTCTGTTTCACAGAAAATGTACAAGCTACTTTGTGTTTGATGTGCATTTTCAGAGCTCAAAGTTTGTGTTTTTTCTTGTCTGTTTATTATCGATAGGGTTTCAGTGGGACGGCCTGGTCCTCCTCCATCGCTAGAACTCAAGCCATCAGCATTTGATCCGAGAGAGAAGTATTGGACTAGATTTCCAACGGAAGGATCCAAGATCACGCCCCCTCATCCGTCTTGTGAATTCAGATGGAAAGATTATTGTCCAAAAGTTTTCAGGTACTGACTCATTTCGCCTGCTTGTTGAAATGATGATCATTTTAGTACACGTTAAAACTAGTGATCATCGATTGTAATGTTATTGTCAGGGCATTACGGATGCTATTCAAAGTGGATGCAGCTGATTATATGATATCGATTTGTGGTAATGATGCCCTTCGAGAGCTTTCTTCCCCCGGAAAAAGTGGAAGTTTTTTCTACTTGACAAACGATGATCGGTACATGATCAAGACAATGAAGAAGGCAGAAACTAAAGTCAGTATCTAAGAAAATCAACATTGCAACAATCTTTTTCTGCAAAGATCAGTACTCTGCCTTCTAATTTTACTTGCCAATGGATTTGTTAGGTGCTATTAAGGATGCTTAGCGCGTATTACAATCATGTTCGCGCTTTTGAGAACACCCTTGTGACTAAGTACTACGGCCTGCATTGCGTGAAGCTAAGTGGACCTGCACAGAAGAAGGTATGAGACATAAAGTACCATTTTAAAGAAAAGTTGGCCGTTATAGTGAAATGTTTTTATAGAGGATGCCTGTTATACGGAGGTCTGACTGTAGTAGTTTAATATGAACAATTTTAATATATTCATCAAATGTCTTAGGTACGGTTCGTTATCATGGGGAACCTGTTTTGCACAAATTACTCGATTCATAGACGATTTGACTTGAAAGGATCAACATTTGGAAGAATGACAGATAAGCCGGAATCAGAGATAGAAGCAACCACAACCCTTAAAGACCTTGATCTCAACTTCATCCTCAGGTTACAAAAGACATGGTTTCAAGAATTCCGGAGGCAAGTTTGAAGCTCTCGATGTATCATTTCAAGCGTAAAACAATATGACAGTAAATGATTTTGCGACATTTTGCAGGCAAGTTGATAGGGACTGTGAGTTCTTGGAACAAGAAGGAGTGATGGACTACAGCCTTTTAGTTGGTATTCATTTTCGAGAAGCAGATAGTCCCGAAGATCAGACACCTTCGGGTTCTAGAACGCCAACTGGTTGGTTCTAACTTTATAAAGCAGTCGAATTCTGTGACAACTTCATTTCAATCATGACAACTAGTATTTTCTCCGTTCGCTGTCAACTTTCCTCAAAATTTAATGTTGTCTCGATTCAGATCAATGAAGCAAGAATCACTTCTCGTTGTTGCAGATAACGGAGGTTCAGAAAATGAAACAGTTGCTCGGCTCTCTCGATGTGATATGGATCAATTGCTTCTTGATCAGGAAGGGTAAGTCTTCAATCCCTCGAATATCATGTAGTTACATGAACTATATATACTGCAAACAAGCTATAAATGCATTTATTCAATATCAGCTAGACCTGACCAGGAGGTCACGGGTTCAAGCCTTGGAAACAGCCTCTGGCAGAAATGCAAGGTAAGGCTGCGTACGATACACCCTTGTGGTGGGTCCCTTCCCCGAACACTGCGCATAGCGGTAGCTTTAGTGCACCGGGCTGCCCTAGCTAGACTTGCTCTTTGTAATAGTAAAGTCAGAAAAATTGTCTTTGTGTAACAGTAAAGTCACCAAACTAACAATTTCCAACACTATTCGTTGTTTCTTGATCTTTGTATCGAAAATTGCAGGTGGGCTAGCATAAAACTAGGAATAAACATGCCTGCAAGAGTCGAAAGGACAGAGAGGAAAGCTACTGAAGCCGAAGTTCAGCTAATCGGAGAACCAACAGGAGAGTTGTATGATGTGATACTGTTTTTCGGGGTCATAGACATACTTCAAGACTACGACATTACAAAGAAGCTAGAACACGCGTACAAGTCTATGCAATGTGATCCAAACTCGATATCAGCAGTTGATCCAAAGGCATACTCAAGGCGCTTTCGCGATTACATATTCAAAATTTTTATAGAAGACAATTAACAAGAAATTGCTCATCAGCTAGCATAGGACTTAAAGTACTACTATTTGTTTGTTGTTATTGGAAATCATTTGCAGTTGAAGTTCAGAAGAAGTGAAGAACATATAATAATACTCTTCCTTCACTGCACTTTCTTATGTTAAAACCATTTTTTATTATTATAGGTATACACAATATACAGGATGAGTTACTATTGTATAGAAAAAGTTGTGACAGAAGCAACACAAATGTGACTTATAAGTTGCATTACTTACATATGTGATGGATTCTAATGTAGAATTATATTGAATTTATTGTTGTTCGACTAAATTAATGTCAGAACTCAGAAGTGTAACACTAAATGAGTCTGAAACTTCTTGTTAACGATGAAAGGTACTTATTAGTGGTGTTTGTGCATGCACAGTTTTGTAAATAAAGACATATATAAGCACATTGCATGCATATAATAGACACATAATAAAACTTCATAGAAATATTTAGTTAAAATTAAAATAGTTCATAAGTTGGTTAGTGAAAACAAATGGTTTTCAAAATATTTGTTCCTTCAAAAAACTTAAAAAGATTTGTTTGGTTTTGACTTGATAATGAAACTTAAAAAAAAAAATAAAGAAATGTTTTTATTGTTGTGATTTTAAACTAAAGATATTAAAATTCATCAAAATAGCATTTAATCTTATGACCTTAAATATGCAACGTGAAAAATTAGAGCTAAAAATTATTGGAAATGCATTGATAACTCATAAAAATTATTGGAAATGCATTGATAACTCATCCCAGGATTATAGTATTTTTCTAATTCCTCCTTGAGGGTGGGATAACTAATCTCGAAATAACTAATTCAGGATTGGTAATCTCCGGATAACTTGGTTGGGAGTATAAATAATAATAATAATAATAAAAAAAAAGAAGTCGTTTGGTAGGAGGGATAAGAATAATTTATATCGAAATTAATTTAGAAGAGGAGCTTATCCATATTTGATTAGGACAAAATGCATGAGATAACTATATTAATATCTCGATATTATAATATTTTTGTTATTCTTCATTGAGGATGGGATAACTAATCTCGAATTTCGAGATTAGTTGGATTCAACTATATTAATTTTTTACATTTAAGCATAATGACCTCCACCTAATTTGAAGAAAAAAAATTCCATGTTAATTTTCCAAAGTTCCATATTGTTACCAAACAAGCCCCTAATTTCTTCGGATCTCCTACTTCGCTCTCCACTACCGCCGCAAGAATTTGATCAAACGAAAATTCCTTAATTTAAATTCTCTTTCGAAAGTCTGAAACAAAGAATTTTGATTTGCAAGCCATGTCAGGTACGATAATTCAATTAATTATCATGATGATTAGCATTAATTTTGTTGAATTTTGGATTAATTTTGTTGAATTTATAGGACAAAATGAATTTCGGATCCGTCCTAGCGGTAGAGCAGCAGTAGTAGTTCTTGGGGATATTGGACGCAGTCCTCGTATGCAATATCATGCTCTTTCTCTTGCTCATCAGGTAAGATTTTTTTTTTTTAATAAAAAGATTAATTTTTTATGTTTTTTTTTATTATGAAGAAGGGGAAATTGTGGGGTGGGGTGGGGGTGGGGGGGAAGGAATGGGGAAGGTGAAAGTTGAGGTAGTCAATCAACTGAGCTGGTAAGATATTACAATGTGTGGAATCGAACCCGCACCAACCAGATGAAATTGAGGTGGCAAATGAACTAACTGAGCTACTAAGATTCCCAAGAATCCATGAATTGAGATGGTAGTGGATAGCCTATGCTATGATCCATCTAAATTAGTGTTATTTTACAAACTTTTGACGTTCTGCTATGAATTATTAATCTCTAAAAGTAACTGAGCTACTATGATTCCCCGAGAATCCATGAATTGAGATAGTAGTGGAACGCTGCTGATGATCCATCTAAATTAGTGTAATCTTACACGTTTTTGAGGTTCTGTTATGAATTATTGATCCTGAAAGTGAGGTTAATCGATTCTGTCTGGTCGTTTAGCTATTGATTATGCTGTATTTAGTAGGCGTTTGGACATGTTTCATTGTGAAATTTGAAAAAAAAAAAAAGAAGAAGAAAGAATTAGTCTTTTGTTTTCAAAGTAAAAAAAATGATATTTGAAAAATGGAGTTGTGTTTGAATTTTTGTGAGTAATTTGGAGTTAAAAAAGTGAACATTTTTTTGAATTCTAAACTTTTATGGCCAAATATGTTTTCCGTAGTTCAACTCGGGGAAAAAGTTGAAATTTTTTCATGCCCAAACGCCCCCTTTAGTTTTCTGTAGCTTATCTTGCTGTTTATCGATAGAAATAACATTTTCTTTCATTAAAGAAGAATTGTCAAATTCTGCGATTGCAACTTTGCTTTTGGGTGGTGTGCCTGATTGGGCTGTTAATCTTGGGAACTGGATGGAATGTGTAAAGATGTGAATTTCTTTAGTCGAACATGTGGCTATTGATTTAAGCTGTAAATTTTGTTGATCAATTTCATTTTAGTCTTAGAAAGACTCTATCTTTGATGTATTCTAGAACAGTCATTAGTAAGAGTTGTTGAAATCTTCTGTATTGACTCTTCCTTTTTGTTTCAGGCGTCTAATCTTTTTTATTTGAAGACTTCAATTGTGCTTACCATTGATTACTAATGTTATTTAGTATGGTGGATGCATATTTGTTATTGTAAGAGAAAATAGTAAAATATCTTGTATGTGTTAAGTAATTATATATACAAGTGATGACGAGAAATCCACTCTTTATTTTTCAGAATTAGTGGTTGATACACCTCATTGATCCAGGGCCCTTTATATTCTTATTTTTATGTGTATACCTTTTGCAGGCTCATCTAGAAGTCGACATTATTGCATATGGAGGTAAGTATCACGTTACAGCCCAGTTAAAATTGTTGCATTTGGAGGTATTTTGAATTGTTGATAAGCATTGAGGATATGAATTGATTGTGTAGTAACCAAACCTTTTTTTACCTCTATTCTTGGAAGAAAACAAAATGTTTTCCTGTTTACCGTCTACATTTCGATTCTCAAAACTAAATAAAAGAGCATGATCCAAAAATTTGGTGTCAATTTTTAGATACAGGAAAATTTTATTAACAAAATTGAAAGAAGTTAACATGGGTATAAATCTGTTTGTGCGACAAGTGTTTGAATGTAGCAGAATAAGATGACGATGAAAGTTGTAGGAGATACGACTCTGGCACTTCGGGGATGGGGGGGAAGGATCAATGGTTGATCCCATTACGCAAAACTGAGACTTATAGGTCACATATAGACAACTTCACCGTTGTTTCAACAAAAGCCACAAAAAGAATTTGGGAAAAAGAACATTAGGAGAAGAAAACATTATAGTGATGAAGTGAAGAAAGGTAGAGAAGCATTACTAGCGAAGATGAATGGCTTCGATGTTTCTTTTTCTTCCATATCACCCTGCTAGAAAATATTGTAACATCACTAGCTCTAGCCTCTAGCTGTTCAATTTTTCTCAGATTTACTTTCTTCTGTTATTCGCATCTAGAACAGTTTGAAAAGATGTGAAACCAAATTCTAGTCATTATGCATATCTTGTACTACTTGGCATAAGTGCTTGATTTAGTAGTCTAGTCCAAACAGTATATTTTTCCTTGACTTTGTTCTGCCTGGTCATTCTGATTTTCCGTATTTAATCTTGAGTAGGTTCGGACCCTCATTCTGCTGTAAAAGAGCATAAATCTATTCACATCCATGAAATGGTAATAACTGGATGCTTTAGCTGTTTTTCTAGAGTGAAAATCCCCTGAAAGTCATTCTCTTTGGTTATGTGTGTTTGTTATTTGACTTTGACTACTTTGCCATCACGCAGACACATTGGCCATCAAACCCTAGAAGTTTGCCAAAGATACTCCATCCTTTATTGCTCATATTTAAGCCACTGGTGCAGTTTTTTATGCTTCTATGGTATCTGTGTGTTAAAATTCCGGCGCCTGATGTTTTCATAGTTCAGGTGAGCTATGAAGCTGTAGTTAGGTATTTTTATTATCTGCTACAACTGTTACGTATGTAGATCTAAATGATAACTGCTGGTGATGCATATTACATTAAGCTCTTTTATGTATTTAAACTTTCCATAAATTCGTGCATTTATCATCTCTCAGTAATTTGTTCATTTCAGTGTTCAGTTAGTAATTTCAAATTCTCCGTACTACATTCTGCAAGTGAGCAACTCTTCTTTCTACTTGTTTTTGTCTTAATATTTAAGTGTTTGATATTTTGAGAACCATGCATTAAGACGAAGGACTTTTTTTTTCCCCTCAAAATTAACCACAACCCTTGTCAACACTGAGGTTCTTTTGTCATTGGTGCTTGCATTGCTTGTTCTTCCATATTTCTCTAACATGCTCTATCTGGTTGGTGCTGAACTTGGATTTTTGTTATGATCCACCCAAGTGCTTAAGGCATGTCCAATTAGTAGTTTAGGATTCATCAGGCAAAAATGTCATGACCGTTATGTTCACTAAGATGTTTAGTTAACTTGATTTGGCATGCTTGATCATTAATTATATCGACTAGTGACAACATTTCTCCTTTGCCAGAATCCACCATCTGTTCCTACACTGGTTGCTGTAGAATTGGCCAGCCGGATTAGAGGTTCCGCATTCATTATAGATTGGCATAACTTCGGATATACTCTTCTTGCTTTGTCTCTCGGAAGAAATAGTCGGTTTGTGACTTTGTATTATTGGTAATTTGTTCATCCTCATAAGTTATAAACCTTGTATGGATTTAGCATCTGGTTTGTGTACTATGCAAGTAAAACAAAATTTGGATATTTGGATAGGATCGAGAAGCTTTTTGGGAAAATGGCTAATGGTTCCTTGTGTGTGACAAAGGCGATGCAGCATGAATTGGCTCAAAACTGGGGAATTAGGTAGGCCATTGATCTACTTGGAGTATCTAATATTCTGATTTTCTTTGTTTACTGACTTGTGCATCATCCTTTTACTTTCTGGATTCTCAGTGCCACAGTTCTATATGATCAGCCTCCTGAATTTTTTCGGCCCGCTTCCCTCGAGGAGAAGCACAAGGTGAATTATCTAGTCCACAACAAAGCTTCCCTAAGATTCACGTACTTTATAATTAACCTTCAGGTGTCAATTGCAGTTGTTTTGTGGGATCGATAAGAGTCTGAGAACGCCTTACAGCCTTCAAGACTGTCTTAGCAATGGTACTATAATGAGAATTTCCATGTGATATTTTAATTCAGACGAAGAATTGATATGAATATGGCATATTTGCAGAGGTACTAATGACAGACGATGACAATCCTAATGTAACTCTATTTACAACTCAGTCTGGCAAAGATATTTCCTTGAAGTGGAATAGACCAGCGCTGATTGTAAGCAGTACAAGCTGGTGAGTTGTTTGTAGATTTAATTTAACATCCTATTGTCATCCGGCACGTGAACCTTGCATTATTTACTCACACATATTATCCTCATATAACGTGAGCATAACCATTCTTCTCCGATATCTTTTACCCTAATCTTCATCCTGGTTTTCAGAAATTCCAAGCCTGATAACTCTGATTGATAGTCTTAAGTTGCCCCGCATCAATTATGGGATGTGGAGTTGGTCTTGGGCAATTCACCTCATGAGTTAAGCTCTTTTGGGGTTGAGTTGGGCCCAAGGTCCATTTCTGTAAATACTGTAAACGTAATCACTGTTGGTTCAGTGTTTCTGAATATCAAGAAATTATGGGCATAGATGATTGAATAAAACAAAAATAAAACGGACAATGGAAGAGTTCTGTCTCTAATTTGCACCATGTGCCGGAAAAGTTCTGTTTCTTATTTGAATCATGTGTTCATGCTCGTGTTTCAAAATGCGAAGTTGGTAAAACAGTTTTGGCTTCGGTGACAGCTACATGACATTATAGTACTGGTTTTTAGGACTCCGGACGAAGATTTTAACATTCTCTTAGAAGCAGCACTAATGTATGATAGAAGGGTTTCTGCATTGCTGAATGAGGATGACTTGAAGAGGGAGGATGTTTTCTGGCAGGAAATCAAGGGTGGGAAGCAATACCCTAGGTTATTATTTATCATTACAGGTAACTGCTGCTCACGTGTCAAAGAGGGATTCTACTTTTCATTTGTTGGCTAACTTTGATAAACATGTGTTTTTTCTCACTTTGTGTTTTTTGGAAGGCAAAGGGCCTGAAAAGGAAAAATATGAACAGAAAATAGCAAAACTCAACCTTAAACGTGTAGCATTTCGTACTATGTGGTTGGAGCCAGAGGATTACCCGTTGCTTCTTGGTATGAGCTACCGATCTATTGTCATCTTCTTTGTTCACCTTAAAATTGTCTTCAAATCTTTTGTTCCCTTGTATAGGATCAGCAGACCTTGGTGTTTGCTTGCATACATCCTCGTCAGGGTTGGATCTTCCAATGAAGGTTTTGTTTCTACATTCTTAAAGAGCAGAAGTCAAATTTTTTGCCGTGTTTTCTTAAGACTTCTTAGTAGGCCCCGTTCTTGTAATTTTCCTTTAGGTTGTGGATATGTTTGGCTGTGGATTACCGGTGTGTGCTGTTTCATACTCTTGGTAAGACGCATGTATTCCCGCTTTTCATTTTCATTCTCACGGCATTGACATTTGAAGGTCTTTAAAAATTACATACTATGAGAAGTTGCATGTTGACCCTTCTTCGCTGCCCTTTATCAAGTATCAACGAGCTGGTCGAAGTTGACAAGAATGGCCTACTCTTCTCTTCTTCGTCAGAACTGGCAGATCAATTTATGGTAAGCTCCTCTTTCTTTGTTCTTTTATGTTTGTTTTACATTGTAGATTTTATTAGATTCAGTAGTTCTCGAGATATTGCCACGTTAAACATTATCACGTATCAATCCGCTTCAACACTTCATGCTTCATACTTGCATGTCTGGACTTGTTATATACCTTATTCCAGCATTAGCAATTCCTAGAGTTAACCGTTGAGCTTACTTCCCGAGAATATTCAATCTTATTTTCTGAATCGTGAAAACATGAGCAGATGCTGTTTAAGGGATTCCCAGAATGTGATGAGTTGAAGTCGCTTAAACAAGGAGTATTGACAAGTAGATCTTCTATTAATTGGGCAACAGAATGGGAAGCAAACGCCAAACCCTTAATATCGAAGGCAAGTAGATTTCTGCAGAAGTTTTTTGCATTTCTTTCCGTTATGCTGCAAATGCCATTTAGAACTCATGTACTTAGATGGCATCTAATCACGCCATACATTATGCAGGTTGTTTTTGAGAACTCGAGCTGATTTTGAAGCAAAGATTTCAGAACTCCGGTGTCTATCAACCCACAGATCCAAGGAACTTTATAAATTATATGCTCACCTAGCGTCATACTTGCAAACCGAGCAAAAGAGGGTCCTTAACCAATTTTTGCAGCTCTATTTAGGATCATTAGTCACAGATTTCTGTTTTGATTTTTGTCAAAACTGAAGTTGTACAGCTTTACAAGTGGTCATATAGCACTGTTGAGGTTTCACTTGCCTTTGCCTCTCTTAGTATTTTAACAAAGTTATATATATACATTGTGGGAAAATAGGTCTGTAGCTGAAGGTAGTTTTATGACATTCTCAGAATACATTTTGTCTGTTGTTTGAACCGAAAAAAGGACAGGAATAACAGATTTGAACACTTACATTTAAGTCTTTGTGCTGTCATTGTCATGCCTAAATGCAAACAATTAAAGTTCTCTCACAATTCAAGCAGAATTAGCATGAACATAAGACCCATATTGGCAAAATTAACTAGTTGAAATTAAAATTTAATAATGTTTGTATACTTCTATTAACTGTTCTATGTAGTTCCAGCTTTTAGTTTGTTCAAAGATTTGTCTTTTCGTAGAAAATAGTGCTCCCTTCGATACAATTTATTTGTCCTACTTTTCTTTTCTTTTCAGTCCATCTTGAAAAGAATTCTCTCTTTCATTGTAAGGCCAAGTCGTTAATTCTAACTTCCATCGCACATATTTAGGCACAAAATTAAAGAACATCTTGGTAGATGTTTAGTTTAAGATTACAAATTCAAAAGTGTTTTTTACTTTTTTATACTCCGTGCCAATTCAAAACAAATGAATTGAATTTTTCAAACTCTGTATCAAGTCAAAATCGAGTACTTCTTCCGTTTCAAAATAGTTGGTCTTGTTGACTTGGCACTCTCCTTGAGAAAATATTTATTAGGAGTTTATTTTGCCAAATTACCCATATTAATTATGCATAATAAAATACTCTTGATGGAGAGTAATAAATTGAAACAGTGATTAGTATATGACTGACATGTCCAATTATCAGTGTGTACTCAAAATCACCTTGTAAAGATTAGCCAATAATTGAATTTAGTTAGCCTTTGTACTCTGGTAGGTAGGTAAGTCCTAGGAATCATTCAAGATTCTCCTTAACTAAGGAAAAAAACTAAAGCACATTTACCACGTGCTTAGTCAACAATGAAACCCTCACATACATTTTGTCAGCCGCCCCAGTAATCATTTTCTGCAACAACTGGTCTGGCCCTTCTTGGATCCCGCGCATAGCGGAAGCTTTACTATATTGTTTTCTGCAGCAACTGGTTCGACCCTTCACTGGATTCCCGCATAGTTGAAGCTTTACTATATCGTTTTCTGCAACAATTGATCCGGTCCTTCCCCACACCCCGCGCATAGCGGGAGCATTAGTACATCGGGTTGTACTTTTTTAAAAGTTGAAAGTTCTTGTTCTTTTATAGTACTTGTCAAATGCAATGAAGCACTCATTTTTAGACTGATAAATAAGGGATAAGATTGTCTTTTTGGTAATCCAATATCAAAGGTGGAAACTTTAAGGAATCTTTTTAGTGTCTGAAAATGCTTGTTTTAAATCAGTTCAAGATTCAATTTTTCAGACACCATAGTTGTTATAATAAGTATATTACTCATGGTAAAAGCTTGAAAGTTCCAAGCTTTAAGCAAGTAGTCTGTAAGCCCACTCTAGATGGATTTAAAGGTCGAAATCTATGTGTAAAGCACAAAGCTTTAGCTGTTTCTTTGAATGTAGATGAAGTTAGTGTTTCTGAAAGTTACAATGTTGAAGAAAAGATTGATGTGGTTCAAGAAAAGAGCTTTCGGGGTGCTGTGGGGTTGATTGTAGGTACTGCTGTAGGGCCAGGAATGTTGGGATTACCTGCAGCAACTGTAAAATCCGGTCCACTTCCATCAACTATATCGCTTTTATTGACTTGGGTTTATGTCATTTCATCGATAATTCTTGTAGCTGAGCTTAGTTTTGCAGCGATGGAAGAAGATGGGGTCGATGAAGTTAGCTTCACTAGTCTTGCAACCAAGGCGTTGGGAAGTAAACTTGGTTCTTTTGTTGCTTTGCTTTATGGTTCGTTAGCTTTTGCTTTGTTAGTAGCATGTGTTTCAGGCATTGGTTTGATTATCTCTCAGTGGTTTCCTAAGATCAATCCTGTTCTTGCTAATGGGCTGTTTCCATCACTAGTTGGGATAGTTCTATGTCTGTTACCGTTCAAGGCTATCGATGTAGCTAATAGGTGTCTGTGCATCACAATGCTTTTCTCCATCACAGCATTAGTGGTGACTGGAATATCTGTTGGAAGAATGAGTATTCTTGATTCTTTTGGATTTGCTTCCTGGAGATTTTCATCGGTCTTGCCTGCTATTCCGGTGGCTGTGCTTACGATGGGGTTCCATGTAATCACACCTTTCATCTGTAAACTTGCTGGTAACACTGTACATGATGCTAGAAAAGCAATAGTCATAGGTGGGACTATTCCTTTAGTTATGGTTGTATCATGGAATTTGATTGTTCTGGGACTTTCTGGTCACAATGCTTCACCTGTCTCAAGCGATCCAATTTCACTCTTGCTGTCTGTTAACTCATCTGTTCTACCAGCAGTTCAAGGTTTTGCATTTTCAGCACTGGCCACTAGCTTGATAGGATATGCTGTTAGCTTTCCGAAACAGGTTATCGATACCTTAGATTTGATCTTTACCAGTTCCAGTCCACCTACAAGAGTCACGGCTCGAGGTGAAGTAGGCAAAGTTGGTTCAGCAACATTTAACTTGAGGCAAAATCTTGGAAATGCAGGGAAAATATGTTACAGTGGAATCAAGAATGATAATGCTTCAGAAGTTAGATTGGAGTCTGGTTTCAATTCTTTGCAAAGCATTGTGATGCCTTTGGTTCTAGCTTTGCCAGTTTTCATTGGTTCATTCTTTCCTTCTACATTTTCAAGAGCTCTTGACTTTGCTGGGATTTACGCGAACTGCTTTCTGTTCGGCATCCTTCCTCCGGTGATGACATACATTTATCAGTCCAGGAAAAAGCTCAGGTATGCAAATAGTTGTAATTATAGAAAGATACGAGAATCGACAAATAGATGAAAGAAGATAGCATGAAGTTCTACTAACATTTAGTCTGTTAATTTTTTTGACAGATTTGGCATCTTACCAGGAGGAGATGGTGTGCTCCTACTACTTTTAGCCATTGCTGTCATTCTTTTCATTTGGCATTAGACTTGTATTTCTCTGCTAGACCTGCAAACCATTGATATGCATGTAATTTTCCTGATTCTTGAAGGTTCAGTTTATGAATACTAAGTACGTAAGGGTATTCTCCCCGACCCCACTTATGGAATTACAGGTATTCTCCCCGACCCCACTTATGGAATTACACTGGTTATGTTGTTTTCATTATTCATATTCATATGTAGCAGCATGATGCATCTTGCTACTACATGCATGGACTCCTTCAAAAAAAGGAAGCAATTTATGTTTACTTGTATATACCTAATGCTGAAGTTTCAAGGTGAGAGCGTAAATTTCACTTTGCTGCAATACAAGAAAGCAAATAAACATGCAATAATACGCCTGTCTAACACGAGAGCATCCTCATGTTCAGACACCCATCACGCCCAGAACTAGACATGTGGTGCGCGGGCAATTTAATATTGAGGCCGAACATCAAAAATGAGAAATGTGACGGTCTTGCCCTTCACAAGCCCCTCTGAAACAACAGAAAGGAGGCATCTAAAGAGGCATATAAGAACATATGCAAAGGCATCCAACTTTGGAACAACTAAGTTTTTGCACTAATAGTTGGTTGAATTTGGATCAATGTTGAAAGAGGGTTTACTAACAATTCCAGCTAATGCAAAGGGAATCCATTATGATTCCACATTTGAAGTTAAAGAATTTTATCGAGTTACTTCAACCACAGCGCAACCTAGACTAATGAAGTAATTGAAGCAGAACATTCCATCTCAGTTTCTCTTTTTCTTCTGCTTCAGCTTCGGCTTCACTGGTGCTGGAAAGACAGCACGAAAAGTCCATGCAGCCATTATTGCTCCTATGAAGGGACATATCCAGTAGACATATAACTGCTCCCATGTGTTGTGCATGTTGTTTATGTACGCCCAACCAAACGCCTGCAAACGTATAGCAGACAATCAACTCACTTATGAACTCATGCAGGCAAAAACAGAAAGCAAATAAATTGCTACACCAGTGTCTATATATATAGTAGCATGCGTTCAATAAGAAAATATCAATATCCTAGGACTTGACAAGAAATAGTCTCTATTTTGGAATGCTCCAAAATATCTGATACACTTTGAATTCCTTTTTACGAACTCAATATTTCATTTGATATAGCAGGGGCATTCGTGAAACTAAATTTACTACGAATATGCATAGCAGTCTGTTCACTAAGGAATTAAACTAAACACGCTTTTGATCTACCTTGAAGTAACAGCTCTAATGCCACTTGTATGTACCAACTTTTTTGCTCATAGAGTAGACTTACTTCGATGGGAATATACTGGGTATGTTGTTGTTGTTGTAGTAGTAGAGTAGACTTACTTCCCAGGTGCTCTCGGTAATCAAGGAGGCAAGGTCTAGTCCTCCTTCATATATATCTTTTGTGAATGCCAATAGGATTATGACTCGGTTGGAGCAGAAAAAAAGGAATTAAGCTAACAAGTGACAGCATTTCATCAAACAGACACCAAGTTCATCTTGTTTAGGGTACCACGATTTAGTACATCGATGGATATTGATTATGTTTGCTTGCATATGACGTTAATGTTGAGAAAACAGAAACTTCATCCTTGTGAAAGCCAATCTCTACTAATTCAGTGCCCCACATCTAATCGTCAAGCTACACAAGTTAACATGCAAAATACTATATGCAAGGAGACTGAAGTTAGGTTGAAGATGAGGTAAAAAGTACCCTATAAGGAAACTAAGTGAAAATACAAGGACATGCGCTTGGCTTGGTTGATCATATCTATTAGATTCTTGGTATGAAACTTATTTCCGGTCCGACAACCTAAGAGAGAAGTGGCATTTGAGATTTGCAACTGTAGATATGACTACAACTAGTTGTTAGCCAGTTGAATTAATGCAAATAGAGATCTATGATTCATGTGACACAGATACCTATAAAAGGCAACAGCAACTCACTGCCCAGGTACAGCCGAGAAATATGATTTGCTCAGATTGACAGATGTCACAGTTCAGATTTAAAGACAGATGGTATATAATGTTTGTGTAATTCCATTTTGTCGCTATCTTGTTCCATTAGATGAGGGCAAATATCAGGGTCCAAACAGATAAAATTGTCGTATAGTTCAGATTTTTAAAGACAAATGGTATATAATGTTTGTCTAAATCCATTCGGTCATTATGTTATCCCATTTTGTCGTTATGTTATTCCATTAGATGAGGGCAAAAATCAGGGTTCAAACAGGTAATGATGTCGTAGAGTTCAGATTTAAAGACACATGGTACATAATGTTCGTCTAAATCCATTTTGTCGTTATTTTATTCCATTAGATGAGGTAAATATCAGGGTTCAAACAGGTAATTATGGTCGTAGCTCAAATTTAAAGACAGATGGTATATAATGTTTGTCTAAATCCATTCTGCCGTTATCTTAATTCCATTTTTGTCATTATCTTATTCCATTAGACGGGCAAATATCAGGGTTCAAATAGATAATGATGTCATAGTTCAGATTTAAAGACAGATGATATATAATGTTTGTCTAAATCCATTTGTCGTTCAATTATTCCATGTTGCCGTTATCTTGTTCCATTTTGTCGTTATCTTATTCCACAAGATGAGGGCAAATATCGGGTGGTTCAAATAGGTAAAGCCCCGTACATTAAGGTCAAACAAACAGTAGCAGGAGACGACCTAGAGCAGATCAGAAATTCAAAGGTTGAACAATATATTTAACTCCTAGACCTAAGAACAGCAAGAAGAGCAAGTACTTACATTGGCTGGATTCATAGAAGGTCCAGTGTATTTTGAACCTGCAACTACCATGGTAACAGTTGACATTGCGAGTAACCAATTCTTTAGAACTGCATTTTTAGGACCCTTCAATACAATCATGAACACCAGAAACGTCATTACGAAAGTCAAGATGCCCTCAGCAATGGCTCCATTGTGCAAGTCGACTTTCAAGGAAGGCCCGCCTAGCATGTGCTTGAACTGCGTAGGAACAACCTCCAATATTGCTAGTGCACCAGCAACTGCGCCAGCGGCCTGTGACAGTTCAAAGACGTTAGAAATATTTTCAAGATATAGAGACTTGGATGGATTTGTGAATTGGAAGTTCTAGCAATTATTTTGTGGAACTCCTCAACTTTTAATGGAAACGCTGCAAGACTTCTTTTGATAACAAGAAAACCGTGTAAAAGTTTCCATGAAAATTGAACTTTAGGTGATCTATCTTGGATTGTATAGACAATGTCAGCTTAAGCATAGTTGGTTTGAAGCCTGGATAAAAGAGGAGGGAAGATGTAGCTTAACAGCCAAATCAAAATAATTACGAGATGATGAAAATTCTAAATAAACAGATTTTTCGGCACCATCTGTAAGTCCAATAGCACCCTGACATAATAGTCACCCCGCCATGACAACCGTATAGACAACGGACTATACCTAGCTTAGCCTACCTGGTATCAGATTTGACAGGAGTTATTTTTACTGATATTCTCCTCTCTTTTAAAAGAAATTTTTCATTCTATAAGGTATGACAGGTTATCCGTAATAATCAGAATGAAGCAGTCCGAGGCAGATCATACTTCCTACTCGCTATCTGTCGAAAAAAATGAACTCAACCTCTAAACACTTGCCAAAAACAAAGGACTCAACTTCGGACAGAAAAGAGAGAAGTGCGTCTTTTAAAGCTTCACATAGACACACAACTAGTGGAAGACTTCGGGATCGGTTGATTTTTCAGAAACTTCCAGTACTACAACAACAACAACATATCAGTGTAATCCCACAAGTGGGGTATGGATCGGGGAGTGTGTACGCGGCCTTGCCCCTACCATATGACCTTACGAAGGTAAAGAACTATACTTCCATTACAACAACAACAACATGCCCAGTGTAATCCCACAAGTGGGATCTGTAGAGGTTAGTGCGTACGCAACCTTACCCCTACCTTATAAAGGTAAGAACTCTACTTCCATTATAACAACAATTACAACATACTCAACGTAATCCCACAAGTGGGGTGTGGGGAGGGTAGTGTTTATGCAGCGTAAACCCTACCTTATGAAAGGCAAAGAACTCCGCTTCCATTATTATCCAAAATTCAAGCAAAATAAACAACAGCTACGCACAATGCATAGCCTAGTGGTCAATAAAGTGGATTACGAACCATTAGGTCTCAGGTTCAAATCCAATAAAGACAAAACATTAGGTGATTTCTTTTCATCTATCCCAACTTTGGTGGACTGAGTTAACTGATATCTATTTCTAGTGCGAGGTAGCAGGTATCCCGTGGAATTAGTCAAAGTGTGTGCAAGCTGGCCCGACACCACGGTTATCAACAACAACAACACACCCAGTGTAATCCCACACCACAATTATCAAAGAGTAACCATATAAATATATAACAACAAACCCAGAAAAGAATTCAGAAAATTCACCCGAAAAAAAAAAAAGGAAACCCAAGTTGAACTATCATCGAAAAAGCACGAAACAGTAGCTAGAACCTGAGCAGGAAATCGAGTGGCAACAGTACAAAGCGAATCTTTGCCAACCCAGCAGCACAAAAGGCAGCAGTACCAGCAGGATTAAAAGTGGCACCACCCAAAGCATCACCAGTAATCCCAAACACAAAGAACAACACAGAGAAGCACAGTAGTAATAAACAAAGAAGCCATTGTTGAACAGTACCAAAAGAAGAAGCAATAAGGTAAACGAAAATCCCAAGTGTTGCTGAACAAAAAACCCACATCAATGTTAGAACAAAATCAGCTACTGCTGCTTTTACAGCACCCTTTTATATATAGTAGCAGATCGTCTTTTTATATATATACAGTAGACATTGAATTCCATTCGGCTTCTTCGTCATATTTTAAACCCCTTAACGAAAATCGTGACTCCGCCACTGACATAAATCCTCACTCACTGACCACGTTTCTCCAAATTCTAGAAAAATCAACCATATAACCCCATAACAACTACACCCAGAAAACTACACCATTTATATATAGTTAAAGATTATGTATATACAGTAAACGTTGAACCCCATTCAGCTTCTTATACGTGCCTTTAAACCCCTTGATGAAAATCCTGAATCCATCACTGACATAAATACTCACTCAATGACCATGTTTCTCCAGATTCGAGAAACTTCAAACATCAAAAAGTATGAAACAAGATTGAGAACCTGCGCAGGAAATTCAAGAAAATCAATCATGTATATAGTTAAAGATTATATATTTATGTATATATAGTAGACGTTGAACCCCATTCAGCTTTTTCTTCATATTTTAAATGCCTAAACGAAAATCCTGAATCCACCACCGACATAAACCCTCACTCACTGACCATGTTTCTCCAAATTCTAGAAAAACCAACCATATAACTCCATAACAACTACATCCAGAAAACTACACTATTTATATATAGTTAAAGATTATATTTTTATGTAAATACAGTAGACGTTGAACCCCATTCGGCTTCTTTTTCATATTTCAAACCCCTAAATCAAAATCCTGAATTTGACATTGACATAAATCCTCACTCACTGACCATGTAACTCCAAATTCTAAAAAAATCAACCATATAACTCCATAACAACTACACCCAAAAAATTACACTATTTATATATAGTTAAAGATTATATTTTTATGTCTATACGGTAGACGTTGAACCCCATTCAGTTTCTTTTTCCTATTTCAAACCCCTTAACCAAAATCCTGAATCCACCACTAACATAAATCCTCACTCACTGACCATGTTTCTCCAAATTCTAGAAAAACCAACCATATAACTCCATAACAACAACATCCAGAAAACTACACTATATATAGTTAAAGATTATATTTTTATGTAAATAAAGTAGACGTTGAACCCCATTCGGCTTCTTCTTCATATCTAACCCCTTAATAAAAATCCTGAATCCGCTACTAACATAAATCCTCACGCACTGACCATGTTTCTCCAAATTCAAGAAAATTCAAACATCAAAAAGTATGAAACAAAATCAAGAACCTGAGCAGTAAATTCAAGAAAATCAACCATACAACTACATAACAACCACAACCATAACAAAACTCAGAAAATTAACCACAAAAAATGGAACCCCAAGTTCTATTATTCATCAAAAAGCTCGAAACAAGATCAAGAACCTGAGCAGGAAATCGAGTGGCAACTGTAAAAAGTGAATCTTTTCCAACACCAGCAGCATAAAAGGCAGCAGTACCAGCAGGATTAAAAGCAGCACCACCCAAAGCATCACCAACAATCCCAAAAACAAAGAACAACACAAAGAGAAGAAAAGTAGTAATAAACAAAGAAGTCATTGGTTGAACAATACCAAAAGCAGAAGCAATAAGGTAAGTGAATACACCAAGTGTTGCTGAACAAAACACCCACATCATTGTTAACACAAAATCAGCTATTGCTGCTTTTACAGAACCCATTTTTGTTGAACCAAGATCAAGATTTGTATACAAAAGATTTATGGAATTTGTGAAAAAAAAAGGTGAAAGAGAAGGAGAAGGATAGTGAGATGATCAACCTAATATTGAATGAGAAAATAGATATTGGTTAGAATTATAATTGGTTGAGAATTTAGATCATTAATTAATCTCTTCTTCCATTTTTAATTATTCAATTTTAATCGAAATTTATATATCCGACTTAAAAAAGTCTAACGACAACTTGATGCATTAAGACTGCAGAGTTCAAAAAGGATCGAATCACAAGAATTATTATACATAATATTATACATAAGTAACCTATTGATTTAAAAAATTAGGTTACAATTTACTATTTCATACCTATTTTATTCTAATTATTAAATTTTAATTAGTAATTATTTTAATTTATTTTTAATAATTAAAAGTAATATAATAAAATTATTATTTTATTTATCAAATCTGGATGAAGGGAGTAGTTATATTCCTAATGTGCTTCGGGTATAACTAGTTGGATTCGACAATGATTTGTCTCTTAATGAATGTTTGTTAGTTGGTTAGAGTTATATATACGAATATTAATAATATAGAGATTAATTATTCTATTTTTATTTTATATAAAATAATAATACTATGTAAATTTGGACCTTTTGTAGATATTAAGAATTTGTATTTTATGAGGTTTGGGATGTACAACTAAGATTGATGAGTTGGGAGTATTTGGTGAAAGTTAGGACATTAGCATGTTATTGGCTACTTTTAATTGTTTAATTAGTATTTTTTGAACACTAATTTGTTTGGACTTCATCAATCATCTTATCATCTTAGTGGAACTTTTTCCATAAAAAGGGAATTTTGGAAAGTAAAACCTTCTCTATAAAAGGACTTTGTTAGTGTTATTTATAACTTTGTCGCAATCTTTAAAAATTAACGATACAACAATAACAAATTCAATGTATTTTCATATAGTGATGTTTAGATAAAATGTACGTAGTCTATATCACTACCTCCAATAAAGTAGACAACCTATTTCCGATAAGGACAGTAAACAAAGTCATTATAAAATAGGGAATAAGATGAAATAACAGAAATAAGACACTCACAACGTAATACTATACACTAAATAATCAAAGACACCCACCACACCCAAACACTCCTAAGAATACCAGCTCGACTATACCAAAACTCTCCTAACTACTGGTTACAACTCACCCACACGCACTAGCATCCTCCATACCTTCCTATTTAGGATCATATCCTCAATTTGCTCCATGTCATATCTAATCACTAGGGGCGGAGCTACCCTATACATAGGGGGTTCGGCGAAAAATTATACTACATTTACATGATTAAGATTATTTTTTATATATATATATAGCATATGTTGAACCCCTTCGATTAGTTCGTATGTTCACTTGTGAACCCCTTAGTGAAAATCTTAACTTCACCATTGCTAATCATTCCCTTTTAATATTTCTTCAGCCTACCTCTATCCTTTGTGAAACCATTCCAAGCTAGCCTCTCAAACCTATGAACAACGCATCTGTGCCCCTCTCACATGCCCCTCCTCGTAATGAAAGTTTTTTTTTTCTAATTGGATGAACATGAACTTGTGATAAAATATATGTAATACAACATTATTTTTTACGTGATCAATTTGTATTTTGCAAATAAAATAAACGTATATGAAATAGGTAAAATATATATTTGAACTGTTCAAATTTGATAAAATTAATCTACTGGTCTAAATCATCTTCATTTTCTTAAACTTTTTTTGAACTCTTTTATCGAGAAATTTGGGAAGTGAACTTGAGTTAAATTTCGCAAAGAAGAAGACCAACTTTCTACCTCCATTTTTGGAAGTGGTTATTCACTTTTTTGCCAGAATAATTTTTTTCTCTTTATTTGAAAAGTAGTGATATAGAAAATAGCCTTTTTGTAACTAGGCATACTTTAGTCTTTCTCAAACTCCAAAATTACACTAAATATATTACTCATTATTATTGAAACTAGTATTTTAGTCATTAACAATTTCAAATTTTAAAATGTTCATTAAAGCATTAACAATATTCCTCGTAATCAAATACTATGACCAAACGTCTACTAAAACTCCATTAAATGACCTTCCGAAGCTCGGAAAAAGCAAAATGGAATCAGCTTGGACCTTCTGAATTATCTAAAGTTATAATGTCTAGATTTTAACCCCTAATTTCTAAAGATTCACGTTGTTTCATTGACCATTAAGTGACATCCGAACGTTACTACATTGCTCCTACTTCCATTATTATTCAAAATTTTTCAAGCACAATTCAGTACCTGAGCAGGAAATCGAGCTGCAACAGAGTACAGAGAGTCTTTTGCAACGCCAGCAGCGTAAAATGCCGCGGTACCTGCAGGATTGAATGCAGCACCACCCAGAGCATCACCAATAATCCCAAACAACGAAAATAGTACGAAAACAATCACCATAGTAATGAACAGAGAGGTCAATCCTTGGCCAATTCCAAATGCAGATCCAAGAATGTGAGTCAAAATTCCAATTGTTGAAGTAGTAAATATCACTATAAATGTCATAACAAAATCACCTACTACTCCTTTTACGACGCCCATTAGTAAGCCCTGCGTACGCTCTATGTCAGTTGTGAATTTGGGGATTAGGTAGAGTATATATTGGAGAAATGTATGTCAGTTGTGAATTTGGGGATTATGTAGAGTATATATTGGAGAAATGGAGATTGATTAGAGGTTAATTAGAAGTGTATTTGGTAGGGAATGGAGATTCCATTTTGGGTTTAATATGATTAATTTGTTGACTTAGATATAAGAATTATTATTGTTAATAGGAGAAAGGTGTGCTACATTAAATGAAAACTATAAACATGAAAAAAACATGTTCATTAGGAAACTATATATTCTAACGGACGAAAAAAAGGTTAGAAAACAATACAACAACAGTAACATACCGAGTCGGGTGGATAAAATGTATGCAGTCCACACTATCTTCGAAGAAGTGGAGAGGTTGTTTTCGATTGACCCCCGGCTCAAGACAAAGACACAGTAAATAAGGTCGTAAAAAAAACATGCGATAAGATGAAATAACAGAAATAAGACACCCATAAAAAATAGTATAATACACTAACAATCCGCAACCCCCCTAACTAGAGTCTCCATCCTATATGAAAGGCCCTACAACTACTAGCAAGGCTACTTCAAAGTACACCAACCTACTGGCTACGACTCACCCGCACGTACTAACCTTCTAACCTAATTCGTGATCTCCAAACTTTCCTATCTAGGGTCATGTCCTCAGTAAGTTGTAACTGCTCCATGTCATGTCTAATCACCTCCCTCTACTATTTCTTTGGCCTAACTCTACCCGACCTGAAACTATCCAAAGCTAACCTCTCGCACCTCCAAACCGGCTCATCCGTGTCCCTCCTCATTACATGTCCAAACCATCTCAACCTCGCTTCCCACATCTTGTCCTCCACCGATGTCATTCCCACCTTCGCCCGAATACTTTCATTCCTAACTCTATCTCCTTTAGTAAGTCTACATATCCAACACAACATTCTCATTTCTGTCGCCTTCAACTTTTGGATATAATAAGAGTTTTTGACTGATCAACATTCTGCTCCATACAACATGACCGGACGGATCGCCTCTCTATAGAATTAATACCTCTAAGCTTGAGAGGTACCTTCTGATGACACAACTTCCGAGGCAAGCCTCAATTTCATCCAATCTACCCCAATATGATACGTGATATCCTCATCAATCTCTTCATTTCCCTAAATCATAGACCCAAGATATTTTAGTTTGTGTACGTGAACTCGTCGTATTTGTTTAGCCACTAGCAATTATTAGAGGGTCGTGCAAGAACACGTTGCATACGCAAGGACTAAACATTAGAAAAATGTGCTTCTTCTGTCTCAATTTATGCGGCACATATTTAATAATCATAATTATTTGTCATTTCAATTACTTTCTTTAACCATTTCAAAAAAATCATCACCTTTCTATAATTAGAAATAACTAAACGTAATTTTTTTAAAAAAAAATTAATTTTATGACCACACAAGTATCTAAATTTTATTTTAACTCAATTTTTCTTGAAATTTATGTTTTATGAAAGGATGTCAATTAAACTTATTGAAATTGGACGGAGAGAGTGGTGATATGAATAGTTGGGAATAACTGGGGTAACAATGACTAAGGCGTTGGATGAAAAGGAAGTATATATAAAGGAAATGAAATACCACAAGCTTAAAATATTCGTTGGTATTATTTTTAAAGCATATATATATATCACAACATTTAAAAATCTTATTTATTTTTTACTTTATTCGTGATGATCTTTCCAACTTGCATGGAAAAAACAATCTAGTGAAGAGAGACTAGGACTTAGACATTCCGCTTAGATATTCATAACCTTCTGGCTAGTTACGGAGTCAGGATTTTCATTGAGGGGCTTAGAAGTATATATACAAACTAGTCGAAAGGGGGCCAACATCTACTATCTCTCTCTCTCTCTCTCTCTCTCTATATATATATATATATATATATAAAATATTTTTAATCATGAAAAATAGTGTAGACACGTAATTTTGTCCTTTCTCGAAAATATTTTAATCATTGTTATTTTATTTTATTTTTTATTTTTTTTAATTTTTATTTTTATTTTATTCAGCTTACCATACTTTTGTTTATTTGATAATTTCTCCCCAAAAAAGAATTGAAAATAATTAAATACATAGAATCTTTGCCACCTCACTATGCCACCTCAACACCTCACTTTCCATTTTTCATTGGATACATGCAAAAGGCACACGCCCTACTCATTTTTCCACACGCCACCCTCATCTTTCCACATGCCACACTAACTTTTTCACATGCCGCACACTTATTCTCATAAGCCACCAATTATATACTTCCACATAGGATAATAAATAAAGAAAAAGAAAAACCAAATAAAAATATAAAAGGAAAATTCTAAAAGGGGAAAAAGGGGAGGCTCCTTCTTTCATCATAATCTTCTCCACAATAACAATAATCACCAAATCATCTTCCTCACAAGAACAAAAAAAAACAAGGGAGAGAAAGAGGGAATCGCGCGAGAGAAAAAAAAATCGAGAGAGAAAAAGAGTCTGGACAATAGGAATTCGACATAAACAGTGTCGGTGAATAGTAATAGCATGAACAGTAACGAAATGAATAGTAATGACGTGAACAGTAAAGGCGAGAACAGTAACGAAGTGAACAGTAATGGCGTGAACAGTGTCGGTGAAAAGTAACGGTGAACAGGTCATTATTTCTCATTGTCGAGTTAAATTATTGGTGTTAAGGTTCGGCTGGAGGTTTTCGGGTGCGGACTCTCTATATTCGAATAACATTGAGTTTGAAAGCTTCAAATTGAGGTCCAATTCTACTCTCTTTCTTTTTTTATTTCATTGTTTAGTATATTTGGTGTTGGATTGAATATTGCGTGTTATTTGGTCCTTGTTGGTGATGAATGCGTGTTTATTTTGACTTGTGGTTGGTTTGCTTGATTATGGTTTGGTGAAATGGTATCTCATTTGAGAATTGAAATTGATTGTTTGGGGATGGAATTGAGAAAGTGATAAAAAATTGTATTTAGATTAACTTTGGTTTATTGTTGTTTTGTTTAATTCATAATGAGCATGAATATTGTTGGAATGTGATAGAATTATGATATGTTGAAATGGATAGGCAAATGTCGGTTTAGGTAGGCAAAACTTAGGAGTGATGTGTTTATTAAATGTTTTGAATGTTTAATGTGCGCGTGAATGTTTGGTTTCTAGTTTATCGTGTTCAATTCAAATGTATTTATTTATCTGGGGAATGTCCCAAGACACACATTGTATTTATTCACCGAGGTATGCCCCGATGTACTATGTTGGCGGAAAACGTTCGTGAGGAAGGCCCGAGGCGTCGGGTAAAGTACGGGAGCGTAGTTAGTATTAGTGTAGATTAGATAGGATTTATTTTTGCATTTTTCTATTTTAGACTGGATAAATTGGACTGGACACTGTACTTTTGATTCGTTTTGTTTGTTTTGTTTGTTTGTTTGATTGTTTTACATGTTTTATGTGGTTTGTACATTCGTAATGTCAAAATTAGCCGATACGCTCCACCAAGCGACCGTGGTCGAACCACGGGATCGAGGGGTGCCTAACACCTTCCCCTCGGTCAACAGAATTCCTTAGCCGGAGTCTCTGTTCGCAAACCAGTTTAAAGAGTCAAATGATTTTGAAAAGGATATTCCAATGGTGACTTGGCACACCAGATTATGCCAAGTGGCGACTCTGATTTCTAATGTAAAGACAATCCTTCTTCAAAACAAATCATTTTCTTCTGTCACTTAATAATAAAAACCCTTTCGAACTTAAATCGAATCTTTCGGAGTTGAAAAAGAGGTGTGACAGCTCTGGCGACTCTGCTGGGGAGTTTTCAGAATTTGAGCTTATTTTGGAGTTGTATCGACCAGTGTATAGACATTTTGTTTGTGTTGTTTTGTGTTATTGTTTATCATTGTTGAGTGTCTGCGTGCTCTTTGTTCACAGTTTTATTTTATGTGTTACAGTTTTATATTTGGCATCACGTGCATAACCCGAGTCTTTCTTTCTGCAACAAGTTCGTAGTACACGTGTGTATACGACCTATAGCTGAGTCACTCTTATTTTAGGAGGGGGAGTTGTTGGGTTGTATGGAGTAGGTGGACAGCTAAAGCAATTCACTATCGATCATACGCTCCCCCGAACAACCTTGTTAGTAAACTTCAGCGTAGGTCAGCCTTTAGGTCATGCTTATCTGCATCATATTAAGACCTAGCGGGACTCGCGTGGCCCTTTGTAGGAGACTCACCTCTAAAGCATCCCTACGTGCTAAATGTTGCATCTTTAATGGTAATATGGTCATTTGACGGATTGATTTGGTGGAAAACATGTGCTAGATTTAAATAGAGTGTGTAGGCAAGGAAAAATTGAAAAAAAAAAACAGAGAGGAAAAAGAAAGAAAAAGTGAGTCGAAGAGAAAAAAAAAAGTTTCGTAGTTTTTAGAGTTTTTTATGACTTTTGTTTTTCACAATTCAAAAATTCAAAAAGAATTTTTTACCTTTCACACTCATTTTCTCAAAAACATCAAAAAGATTTTTCTTTGTCTCATTTAGCATGCATTCACAATTCGAAAACTTTAAAAAGTTTTTTCATTCATAGGAGTTTTTATAAAAGAAAAATGCAAAAAAAGATGTTAGAAATTTTTTATATTTCGTATAACGAAAATACCAAAAAGATTTTTCTTTCATAGTTGTTGATGTCATTTTTCTGTGAAGTGTCAAAATGAAAACTCAAAAGATTTTATTAACGTGGTTCATTGTCCATCTTTGGTTATATCTCTTAAATCAGGGTCTAGTTTGTTATTTAATCATTAATTGTCCAATCTGGACGAATTACGCACCCTTGATTCTCCTCTTTCGGGATGTGAGATACGTAGGCATCCTAGTGTTGGTTCGGGGATCTTATTTCAAAAAAAATAAAATTCAAAAAGATTTTCTTCACTCTTCATTTAGAGTAGGTGTTCCATATATATCTTTAAAAGAAACTACAAAAAGATTTTTCTTTAATAGTTTCAAATTTTATTTTCGTATGAATTTCAAAATTGAAAACCCAAAATGATTTCTTTGATAATCATAGATTTCACTTTGTATAGGGGTGTTTAAACCTGAAAAATACGAAAAAAATTTTCGTCAATTCTTTTGACAAATTGTTATTTTCTTTTATTCTTAAAGTTTCATGAAAAAAAAAAGAGTTAATTTGGTCATTTTGGCAAGACTTCACGAACTACGCACACCTGATTCTCCTCCCTCGAGGGTGAGATACGTAGGCGCCCTTCTCGGGTTCGGTGACCTTGTCAATAAAAGAAAAAATAAGAAGTGTTTGAAAAAATGTTGAATTCTAACACATTGGTTATCTCTTGTTCAGTTAGTTTAAGGTAGTTGGTTTGTAGCATTTTGACTGGTCCTCCGTATTGCACCAAGTCATCGAGAAAGTTATGGCCAACAAGGATACCGAGTTTGTTGTCACTAATCAGATAGGGAGTTCGGAAAATGAGAATTTAGGAGCTAATGAAGAGATTCAGAAATTAAGGCAACAAATGATAGAAATGCATCGAGCTTGGGCTAATGGGTTGCCTCCTCCTCCAGTTCCCACTGATAATATGGAGTATCTTTCTAGCTTGCCTCCTGTGTCACATGCAAAATTTCCCATTTTTGTTGACATGCCACAACATGCATCAGGATCGACTCCGGGGCAACAATATCCAATCATTTCTAATGCTCATTTCCTCACTCCCCAATCCAAGACCACCATATACTCGGATCCACCTGTTGTTCATGCTTTGCGGCGCCACCCCCACTTTAAGCTCCTACTTTTGATGTTCATCCACAAGTTGTGCCTTCCTACTCTACAAGAGAGCCTGCATTGGATATTACTGGTGATCAGTGTTACACTTCCGACCCTATATTCAAGTTGACTGGTCTTTATGGTGGCACTCACCCACCTGAATTTCCTTCTAACACTGAGAAGCCTGTTATGACAGAAGAACAAGAGAAAATGACCATAAAATTGAGAAGTTTGGAACTGGCTATGAAGAACTTGCAAGGACTTGGGGGTTACAAAAGTGTCTCATATAATAACTTATGCATGTTTCCAGGTGTCAACCTTCCTCCTGACTGTAAAATGCCAAAGTTTGAGAAATATGACGGACATGGGGACCCAGTGGCACATTTGAGGCGCTATTGTAACTAATTAAGAGGCGCTGAAGGAAAGGAAGACCTACTCATGACTTATTTTAAGGAGAGTTTTTCAGGGCAAGCTTCGGAATGGTTTGTTGACCAAGACATTGACAAGTGGATTAGTTGGGATGACCTAGCTAACGAATTTGTGCAACAATTTCAATACAATGTGGAGTTGATCCCTGATGAAAAATCCCTAACTAGTATAAAAAAGAAGAATACTGAGAGTTTCAGGGAGTATGCGATCAGATGGCGCGGACAAGCTGCTAGAGTAAAACCGCCAATGAAAGAAAGCAAAATAGTGGAGGTGTTTATTTAAGTGCAGGATGAAACATATTATCAACACTTGTTACCTGCATTAGGCAAGTCATTTATTGAGGCCCTTAAAATGGGGGAGATGATAGAAGAGGGAATTAAGACTGGTTGCATTGTGAGTTTTGCAACATTGAAAGCGATAACTCAAGCAATTCAAAAGGGTTCAAGAAGTGTTGGGGAGACAAAGAATGAGAATGATGCATCCTCTATTGTAGTTGGACAGCGGGCACGGTCAAGAAGACCCCGTTGTCGTCACTCTCAGGCTCAAACCCAAGTTCATACCCAAGCTCCACATAATCACTCCCAAAATCCATTATACTCTGCTCCTCCACCTCCATGTCCAGTATATAAAGCACAACCATATGTTCAACCCCCATCTTACCCACAGTGGAAAACACCAACTCCTCAGAGTCGTCCTCTAACTCCACAAATATACCAAGACCCTTCTAAGCCTGATTTTTGATCTAAGCTAAACGATGAAATGGGGCAGAAGTTGAGAGATAGCTTCACACCAATTGGAGAGTCGTACGCCAGTTTATTTTAGAGATTGGTACAATGGGACATGATCATTCCTCTCTCGGAGTGCACTCTTAATCGGCGTTCAAGAAATTTTGATCCAAATGTACGATGTGTGTATCATTCTGATGCTCGGGGTCATAGTATTGAAGATTGTCGAGATTTGAAAGAGAAATTAAAAAGATGATTCAAGATAGATCAATTATGGTGTAGAACATTGACAGTGAGGGAAGCTCTAGTCATGCTGATATGCAAATCAGTGGCTAAGTTGTTAGGCTGAGCAATTGAGAAGTCACCCCTCTCCCTACTAGGAAGAGGTCTGATAGTTTGTTTTGTTTTCTTTTCTATTTTTCGAATTATTTTAGGGTTGTAGTTCGGGATCTATCTTGTTTTGTCCTTTTGTCGTTTATGTTCAAACTCTTCTACCTTTTATTTCAACTAAATGAATTGTCCCTTTTCCTTTGTGTTTTGAATATGTGTTGTTTGTTTGTTTTCTTTATATAATACATTTTATGTTGACTCTAGTGATATGACATGCTTGTGGAATTTTCAGTCAGATCTTAAAATCCAATTTAACCATGAAACATGGAATCAGAGGGCTAAGGTTAGAAAAAACATATGAGACTAGACATTTGGTGACAAGTTGAAGCCTTCTTTCAAAATTAAGGTGATTATTTTGAGAATCATAAGAATAACTTGGACATCAATTGAAAAACATAGCCTAATTAGGTCAAACAGTGTCTGCGTGATCCTATCAAGAGGAACAGAAAGAAAATCAACTCCACGAAAGCATGATGAGTCATTCAATGTAAGGGATGTACAACAAAAGTGGAGTTGTATGATGGGAAAGTGTAGAAAAAGAGGTGGCACACATGCTCGGGGCAAGTTAGTGTTGTAAAACATTTCATAAGTGATCTTGATCGTGCACTTTCGCATTGCATGCTATGTACTAGCATTTTCAAGAATTGATATGACAAGGGCATTTCATTCTCCTATCTAAACATTGTGTCATCCTTTGTTTACCCCATTTGGGCCTTAGTGTTATTTTCTTTCATACCCCTCTTTTGGAATCAAGATAGAGTCAACAAAATTCAAAAGATGAGTGTTAAGAAAAATAAAGTCGGAAAAGTCCCAAAGAGAAAAAGAGTCAACAAAAGAAAAAAAATAGAATCAAGTGAAAGAACAAGCTACCAGAACTACGCATGACCTGATTCTCCTCTCTCGAGGATGAGATACGTAGGCTGCCCTACTCTGGCTTGGTCCAACCAGATAAAAGATTTAGAATTTCCCAGTCAAAAGAAACTGGGACATGAGTTAATCCTCATTGTTTGAGTTAATTTCAAAAGTTGTAAGTCCTACCCCACTTTTAGAATAGTTTGGGCCCCATGCCATTCTTTCTTTCCAACCTTATTCAAAAGTCAAGTTACAACCAAAGAAAGACCGACGGATCAATCTTTGAGAATGTTAAGTCTAAACATGCAATGGATGTGATGACACATTTTGAAAACTACTCGTCTTCCTCATGAAGTCAGGAGAGAAATAAAAATAAGAGAGTCTTATTGGTGAAAACCCTCATGGGCACCATAAGGCGACAGTAGGTTGAGAGAGATAAAAAATGAGAGAGTCTTAGCGGTGAAAACTCTCACGAGCACCGTAAGACGACTGTGAGTTGAGAGAAAACGAAGATAAGAGAGTCTCATCAGTGAAAACCCTTACAGACACCATAAGGTAATGGTGAACTGAGGAAAAGAAAATAAGAGAAGTTTGTTGGCACAAACCCTTCAAGGCGCCAATAGCCGAATGAGGTCGTAAATGCAATTGACCTAAGGAAGTAACTCAGTTTCAAGGTCGTTAACTCAACAACAATTGGTAGAAAGTTTGGATGAAAATATTAGGATGCTTAATCCAAAATACATGGCATAATCATTAGAGGTGACTGTCATTTTTTTGATGAATTTGTCATTTATTTATTTCAAACGGGGACATTCATTGTCTTTTCTTTCTTCTCTTTATTTTTGTTTATCTTTCTTGAGTCAGTTATCCAAATAAAAATTGTCATTATGTTTTCTTTTGTTGTCTATGAGTCAAGTCCATGTAAAAAACAAGTGAGAAAAGATTTCAAAATTGGCTACCAGCTTCTTCAATTGTACAAAGCAAGATAAAGGGTCAGCACATGAAAGAGACATGATGGTGAGCCAAAATAGGCGTGCAGGAATTGTGTCAACAGACAAGTCTGGGAACTCATAAAAATGAAGGTTCAAAGGGTTTATTTGAGAAACACGACAAAGCAGAAATACTGTGTTTGTTTCAGAGTCACTCTTAATAAGCTGAGCTTGGATCAATGATACAGCAAGTCAATGACATATGCTAATGGTTGGAAGCAAAGCTAAATGTGACGGGCACAGGAGCAATTGCCTCGAAAGCCAAAGCCACAAACTAGCCATCATGTTTTTAAACTCACAAGTTTCTTTGTATGTAACAAAAATAGATGTTGCATTCAGATTAAGGATTTTAGAGCCTAAACATCAAAGGTCGTAATTTCTCACCTCAACAAATGCAACAGTCAAGGTTGTTGCATAGGTTTGGTAATCAAAACCATGGTAAAACTCATAATTTAAGATCTCTAAGAGACGCACTTCCTTGTTTTGATAATTCAAACAACATTGGTAAGGAGACACAATTCCATGATTGGGTAATTCGAATTTTGCTTCTTAGGTAATGCACTTCCTAACTTAAGTCTTGATTTCTAGAAGACGTACCTTTTAGTCGAGTCATTTTCCTTGACCCCTAGAAGACGTACCTTTTAGTCCATTCATTCTCCCTGATTCCTAGAAGATGTACCTTTTAGTTGAGTCATTTCCCTTGATTTCTATAAGACGCATCTTTTAGTCGAGTCATCCCCCTTGATTCCTATAAGACGTACCTTTTAGTTGAGTCATCCCCCTTGATTCCTATAAGGCGTACCTTTTAGTCGAGTTATCCCCCTTGATTCCTATAAGACGTACCTTTTAGTCGAGTCATCTCCTTTGATTCCTATAAGGCGTACCTTTTAGTCGATTCATTCCCCTTGACCCCTAGAAGACGTACCTTTTAGTCGAGTCATCCCCCTTGATTCCTATAAGGCATACCTTTTAGTCGAGTCATTTCCCTGGATTCCTATAAGACATACCTTTTAGTCGAGTCATCTCCCTTTGATTCCTATAAGACGTACCTTTTAGTCGAGTCATTCCCCTTGACCCCTATAAGACGTATCTTTTAGTCGAGTTATTTCCTTTGATTCCTATAAGACGTACCTTTTAGTCGAGTCATTCTCCTTTATTTCTAGAAAATGCAATTTCTAGTTGAGTCATTGCACTTAATCCTTATGAGACGCACTTCCTTGTTAGTTTTCATTTGTCAGGTGACACACTTTTTAATTTAAACTTCTATCTCTAGAAGACACACTTTCTAGTCAGAATTCCTCACTTAATTCGTGGGAGACGCACTTCTTAGTCTTAGTCATTCAATTTTACTCTCAAGAGATGCATTTCTTGGTCAGAGTCTTGATTCATTATTGCAACACGCAAGTAGGTATGATTTGACTTTCTCAACATTCTTCTGATGGTAAACTGGGGCAAAAAAAAAATTATATCTGTTTTTGAAACTTTACTTTTTTGGCAAATGATTTTCTCTTTACAATAATTTTGTTTGGGATAATTTTCTTCCTAGTTTTGATGTGATTTCAGGAGCCCACCCAAAGCACAGGGCGAATAAATGGAAAGTCAAGAGCAAGGTGAAGAAATTGAAAGTCAACCAACAAGGTGAAGAAGTTGAAAGTTAAGTAACAAAGTGAAGAAAATGAAAGTCAACAGATCGAAAATAGCAAGTCAGGACCCCGCTTGGAGAACAGGGTGATGAAATTGAAAACCAAGCAACAAGTTGAAGAAATTTCAAATCAGAAGCCTGCCTGAAGAATAGGGTGATGAAACTCAAGTCAAGAGTCCAACAGAAGCTGCGTAGATAGGATTTTGTAATTTCATTTATGTTTTAACTTGTAATTTTTATTTTTGATGTAATGACAGAGACGCAGACCGGAACCTCGATGGAACCTCACTCGACTCTCCAATTCAGTATAGTCCTTCTCTCTCCAATCCTTTGAGATACCCGTGACTCGATTCCCTCATAACTTGGGTAGGTAGGATGTCCTAAGTCAAGACCTGGTTTCCCTCCTTCCTCGTGCTCCGTGCTTTTGAATACATGCAAAACGCACACGCTCTACTCATTTTTTCACATGCCACCCTCATCTTTCCATGTGCCACACTAACTTTTCCACATGCTACACACTTATTCCCATAAGCCACCAATTATATGCTTTCACATAGGATAATAAATAAAGAAAAAGAAAAACCAAATAAAAATATAAAAGGAAAATTCTAAAAGGGGAAAAGGGGGAGGCTCCTTCTTTCATCATCATCTTCCCCACAATAATAATCACCAAATCATCTTCCTCATAAGAACAAAAAAAAATGAGGGAGAGAAAGAGAGAATTGCGCGAGAGAAAAAAAAATCGAGAGAGAAAAAAGGTCTGGACAATAGGAATTCGGCGTAAACAGTGCCAGTGAACAGTAATAGCATAAACAGTAACGAAATGAACAGTAATGACGTGAACAGTAAAGGCGGGAACAGTAACGAAGTGAACAGTAATGGCATGAACAGTGTCGGTGAAAAGTGACGGTGAACGGGTCATTATTTCTCATTGTCGAGTTGGATTATTGGTGTTAAGGTTTGGCTCGAGGTTTTCGGGTGCGGACTCTCTTTATTCGAACAACATTGAGTTTGAAAGCTTCAAATTGAGGTCCAATTCTACTCTCTTTCTTTTTTTATTTCATTGTTTATTATATTTGGTGTTGGATTGAATATTGCGTGTTATTTGGTCCTTGTTGGTGATGAATGCGTGTTTATTTTGACTCGTGGTTTGTTTGCTTGATTATGGTTTGGTGAAATGGTATCTCGTTTGAGAATTGAAATTGGTTGTTTGGGGATGGAATTGAGAAAGTGATAAAAGGTTGTATTTAGATTAACTTTGGTTTATTATTGTTTTGTTTAATTCGTAATGAGCATGAATATTGTTGGAATGTGATAGAATTATGATATGTTGAAATGGATAGGCAAATGTCGGTTTGGGTAGGCAAAACTTAGGAGTGATGTGTTTATTAAATGTTTTGAATGTTTAATGTGCGCGTGAATGTTTGGTTTCTAGTTTATCGTGTTTAATTCAAATGTATTTATTTAGCCGGGGAATGTCCCAAGACACATTGTATTTATTCACCGAGGTATGCCCCGATGTACTATGTTGGCGGAAAACGTTCATGAGGAAGGCCCGAGGCGTCGGGTAAAGTACGGGAGCGTAGTTAGTATTAGTGTAGATTAGATAGGATTTATTTTTGCATTTTTCTATTTTAGACTGGATAAATTGGACTGGACACTGTACTTTTGATTCGTTTTGTTTGTTTTGTTTGTTTGTTTGATTGTTTTACGTATTTTGTGTGGTTTGTATATTCGTAGTGTCAAAATTAGCCGATACGCTCCACCAAGCGACCGTGGTCGAACCACGGGATCGAGGGGTGCCTAACACCTTCCCCTCAGTCAACAGAATTCCTTAGCCGGAATCTCTGTTCGCAAACTAGTTTAAAGAGTCAAATGGTTTTGAAAAGGATATTCCAATGGTGACTTGGCACACCAGATTATGCCAAGTGGCGACTCTGATTTCGAATGTAAAGACAGACTCTGATTTCGAATGTAAAGACAATCTTTCTTCGAAACAAATCGTTTTCTTTTGTCACTTAATAATAAAAACTCTTTCGAACTTAAATCGAATCTTTCGGAGTTGAAAAAGGGGTGTGACAAATAGTATAAAAACTATATAATTTTTCGTCGAAGGCAGGGTGGAGCTACATGTATGATAGGGGGTACGAAAAATTATACTGTATATACATGGTTAAAATTATTTTTTATGTATATATAGTAGATGTAGAATTTCCTTCGATTAGTTCGTATATTTACTTGTGAACCCCCTTGGCGAAAATTCTGGTGTCGCCACTGATCGAAGGGGGTTCGCATGAACTCCTAGAGCAAAGATGGCTCCACCATGACTTCTGGCTCTCAAATTAGGCTCGTTAACTTTCGATACGAGATGAAGGAAAATCTCCAATACTCGTGATTGTGAAGTTAAAATTAGATAAATAAATTAAGATGAAGAAATTAATTATATAATAATATTAAAAATGGTGAGTCGGCCACCGACTTGAAAGTCGGCCATAATGTGTTGAGTTGATGTGATCCATTATGGGCGCCTTTAAACTCGTTTACTCTTCTCATCCATTACTCCAATAATAATAATATCACATTTTATGCCCTACTCACTTTGACTCTACTTTAGATATTTTAACCAATCAATTTCACAATAATGGACCATTCATCAAGGAATTTAACCATTCCATATCATGATAAAAAGTTTGAGGGAAGCTTTGGACTAATCGTAAACTATTTTTGTTAGAAAATAATATTAATGATTGTAGAATAGACTACTTATTTAGCGCTTTTAATTTTTGAGTGTGATTTTTTGACTGATCATTCACATTTGAATGTAAAATATTTTATGCATTGATTGCTTTTTATATCATGGGCAAAATTGAGCTGTAATTATAAGTAAATCGTAAAAGTAAAATCTTGGAAGTGATAATAATAAACTTATCTTCTTCGTTTGATTTAGAGTAAATGCACTATTTTCATCCTAAACTATAAACGAAATTGCTGAGACACACTCGAATTTAAAAGGGGTCCTATTACCCCTTGACTAATTAAAACCATATTTTGGCAATTTTAATGTCTACGTGGACCTTCCGTGTGTTGATTATATTCACGCAGTATGCCACATATGAAAGTAATAATAAACTTATCTTCGTTTGATTTAGAGTAAATGCACTATTTTCATCCTGAACTATAAACGAAATTGCTGAGACACACCCGAATTTAAAGGGGGTCCTATTCCCTCTGGATTAATTAAAACTATATTTTTGACAATCTTAGTGCCTACGTGGCACATTGTGTGCCTACGTGGACCTTTCGAGTGTTGATTCACACAGTGTGTCACGTATGTGCCATGTAGGCATACACTAAGAAGACAAGAATATGATTTTAATTAGTTCAGGATTAATAGAACCCCTTTTAAAATTGGAGTATGTCTCAGCAATGTGCATTTTCTCTTTGATCTATAAGGCATGAAGTTGAATCGTGAAACTGTTCATGTTAAAATAGAGTGACTATATCACATACTTCTTGTAGTGATCCTTCTGCGAACCTTTATATAAAAGCAAAACGCTTTATTTATCGAGTTGTCTTTTTTAACATTAAATACCCTATTCAAATTAAGCATGATATGTTTGAAATAGATTGAGCACTTGTTATAACTAGTTAAATTATACATTCTCTCATAACGAGGTCAGCTATTCAAGCAGTAAAAATAAGCTCTTGCAGAAATATCGAGTAAGACTGCATATACTAAACAATTATGGTCAGATTATTTTTCGTAGTGAAAACTTTAGTGGATCGAACTGTTAATTTTACCTCTTCTCATAGGTTTGTCTCGACTATTATCCCCCACCTTTAGTACTTAACTGAATCAATGTCAGACTAAGTCTATTTTCTCTCAAATCTCTTTCAATTTCTTTTCTTATATTATCCTCTTTTTTCTTGATTCTAATATCCTTTTTAATTTATCATTATCAAAATTCCTATTCCTTTTCGTTTCTTTGTTCAATATACCTTTTTTTTTTGCATCAATAAGTCACTTGTATTTCCAAGATTCTACTTACCCATCATCCAAATTCATTATTTTTTCATAAAAAAAAACTCTTGTAGTGAAAAGATTGAATCATTTTCTTGTGAGAATATTGGTATTGGTATTCCTTCTTGACAAACATGTTGAAAGTTGGTGTTTTAGTAGTGTTTGTTTTTGTGGTGTATTGGGTTGATCATAATATAGATGTTGTTGAAGGATTAGGAGTAAACTGGGGAACAATGGCAACACATATGTTGGATCCTAAAATAGTTGTGCAAATGTTGAAGGACAATGGTATTAAGAAAGTTAAGTTGTTTGATGCTGATAAATCCACTATGAATGCACTTGCAGGTACTCTAGTACAAGTCTCTCGACGAGTTTGGCAGAATTCAGTAGCTTTGACCTACGATGATGTTGAACTCCTTTTGACTTCTTAATATCTACTTTTTTTTATATTCTGAATCTTTTAGTGAAAATCCTGGCTTCGCCACTGTTTGCAGGTACTGATATTGAAGTTATGGTTGCGATTCCGAATGATCAACTTCTTGCTATGACGGATTATGATCGAGCTAAGGATTGGGTCAGACGCAATGTCACTCGTTACGATTTCAAAAATGGTGTCAACATCAAGTAAATATTACATCTTCTTTCGTAACGATGGTGTTCGAGTCAGTTTGAACTTTCTTGCATGATTTTATTCACTTTGTTAACTACTACGATACACTCCTAAAATAACATTTTACTTCTTGTTTCTACTTGCATGATTAATGCAGTTATCCCTAGTTATATTTTGAGCTTGGAATTTTAATTTTAATTTTATTTGCGGAAAAATGCTCTATTTCCACCTTGAATTATATGCGGAAAGGCTGGGACACACCCGAACTTTAGGAGGTCCTATTACCCTCCTGGACTAATTAGTATCCACGTGGCACACACGTGTGCCTACGTGGACCCTTCAGTGTGCTGTACCACGTATGTGCTACGTAAGTACTAAGGTTGTCAAAAATACTAGTTTAATAAGTCCAAGGGGAGTAATATATAGGACCCTCCTAGAGTTCGGGTGTGCCTCAACTTTTACGCATATAGTTCAAGGTGGAAATAGAGCATTTTCTATTTTTATGAATTGTCTTGTTATATGTCATGAGCTGGGGGTCTATCGAAAACAACCTCTCTATTTATCTGAGATAGTGGTATGAACTGCGTACACTTTATCCTCCCAGACCCCACTTTGTGACAATTAATACACGGGGTATATTGTTGTTGTTGTATCTATATGAACTGTCTAGTTGTTGAATGATTTAAGCACTAGGCTAATTCCATGTGCTCTACGCTGACGGTTTGCGCGGAAAGGCAAATCCATGAGTTGAACGTCATCTTATTATATATTACAAATTTTAAATTTTTATTTTCATTTTTTTCATTCTATGGTACTATTTCCATGTGCTGTGTTCCTGCTTGTGTAGTGTTCGAAAAGTAAATGCATGATATTTGGATCTGTGCATTGAGTTGAAGGCCTTTTTTTATTTGGTCCAACACTTTATGATACCAATGGTCCAATTTACCTTAAATGTTGTGTCTTCAGTAAGCAAAATGTATTAAAGAAGATCAATCATTTTAAGAGGGGTATGAGGTTGAGATAGTTTGGTCATGTAATGAGAAGGGGCACTGATGCCTCCATTCGCAAGTGTGAGAGGTTGGCTCTGGATGGTTTCAAGAGGGGTAGAGGTAGGCCGAAGAAATACTGGAGGAGGGTGATTAGACAAGATATGAAGCAGCTACAACTTACTGAGGACATGACCCTAGATAGAAAGTTATGGAGGATGTGAATTAGGGTAGAGGGCTAGCGCGGGTGGGTTAGGCGTAGCTAGTAGTTAGGAGTGCTTTGGTTGCAGTCGTGCTAGTAGTCATAGGTGAGTTGGGAGTGAGGTGTGTGCGCACGTGATAGTGTAGAGTATACGTGATGGGTGTTTTCTTTTTTGTTATTTCATTATGTTGCATATTTTATTACGATTTTGTTTAATGTCCTTTGTTCTGAGCCGGGGGTCTATCGGAAACAGCCTCTCTACTTCTTCGGCGAGGTAGTGGTACGGACCTAGTACATTTTACCCTCCCAAGACCCCACTATGTGGGAATACACTGGTATGTTGTTGTTGTTGTAATCATTTTGTTGTCGTTATTTTCCTTTCTATCATATTGTTTTGTCTACACATTTATTGAACTGAGAGTCTATCAGAAACAACCTCTCTACCTCGCAAAGGTAGGGGTAAGGTTGAGTACATCCATCGATCGTACTCTCCCCAGACCTCACTTGTTGAACTTTGTCGAAATGCTGATGTAACATTGAAAAACTTCGTTTGAAGAGCTATTTATCGAGTGAAATACTAGTTTTCGTTCAAGTTCTTTAACGTGAAATGCATGTCTAGATACTCGTTTTTTCAACTTCAACCAAATATAGTCCGAGCGCCTACTTAGTCTCGTGAATTTTACTCTGTCTGCAGATATGTTGCAGTTGGTAATGAGCCATTTTTGATAACCTACAACAACTCCTTTGTGAACTTAACATTCCCAGCTTTGCAAAATATCCAAAATGCACTGAACGAAGCTGGTGTTGGGGACTCCATAAAAGCAACTGTACCGCTTAATGCTGATGTCTATTTCTCACCGGAGTCTAATCCTGTACCATCTGCTGGTAGATTCCGGGCCGACATTGCTGAACTAATGACACAGATTGTTCAGTTCATGAGCAAGAATCAAGCACCCTTTACAGTAAACATATACCCCTTTCTAAGTCTTTATGCCAATGAACATTTCCCTATTGACTTTGCTTTCTTTGATGGTACTCCTAACCCTGTTATCGATAACGGGGTTGAGTACACCAATGTATTTGATGCCAACTTTGATACCCTGCACTCAGCCTTAAAAGCAGTTGGTTATGGGGACCTAGCCATCCTAGTCGGAGAAGTCGGTTGGCCTACGGATGGTGACAAGAGTGCTAACTTAAACAACGCGTATCGGTTCTACAGAGGACTGTTTGCAAAACTTGCATCAAACAAAGGTTATTTCTCTCGATATTTTGTAGGCATAATACATAAACAGACACTCAAACTTGGTCGTAGCTGACAGGTAAGCACTCAACTTGGTATCAACTTGCAACTAAATACTCTAACTCGTCCCCACTGTGTCTCTCGTGGACACCCTACAATGACGTGATACATAAATTTGGATACTCAAAGTTAAAGAGTGTTTATTTGCCAACCGAGGCCAAGTTTGAGTGTAAGTTTATGTATTATGCCTGTTTTATACTCGCTTTTATACAACAGATTTCATCCACGTTAAAGTATTGTGTCTCGTTCTTCGTCACACCTGATTATTTTGATCGTAACAGGAACACCCCTTAGGCCAGGATACATTGAAGTGTACTTATTTGGTCTCATTGATGAGGATGCTAAAAGCATTGCTCCAGGCAATTTCGAGCGACACTGGGGAATCTTTCGATACGATGGACAACCAAAGTTTCCAATGGACATATCAGGACAAGGACAAGATAAACATCTTATTGCTGCTAAAAATGTGCAATATCTACCCAAAAGATGGTGTATGTTAAATCCAAAAGCTAAAGATTTAAGCAAACTTGCTGAGAGCATTGACTATGCTTGTACATTTTCAGATTGTACAGCATTAGGATATGGTTCTTCTTGCAATAATTTGGATGCTAATGGAAATGCATCATATGCATTTAATATGTATTATCAAGTTCAAAATCAATTGGATGTGAGTTGTGATTTTCAAGGACTTGCAATGGTGACTGACAAGAATTTATCTCAGGGGACTTGTAATTTTATTATTCAGACAGGTATATACTCTTTTTCACATAAGGTTTTGCCAGAGATTGTTGTGTTGTTAAGTGGCTTTACACTTATTTTAATGTAGATATAAGTAGGTGTGTGTGTAGATAAATTTACAAATTTGTTGTTTTTGATAAATTTATTTGAGGGATTGTATTCAAGACTATGGGGTATATCACCCTTCAATAAAAGTTATACAGGATTTGTGTTTTTGTTTGTTCCAATTCTGAGCTTTCTTTTGTGGTTTAGCTTCATGAAAAAAAAAAAAACAAAAACAAGCAGCCCGGTGCACTAAAGTGTCCGCTATGCGCAGGATTCGGGGAACGACTCCACTACAAGGATGTATAGTACGCTGTCTCACCTTGCATTTCTGTCAGAGGCTGTTTCCAAGGCTTGAACCTATGACCTCCTGGTCATGACAGCAACTTAACCAGTTACTCTAAGGCTCCCTTTCAATTGTTTAGCGTCATGTAGTATAAAAAAGAAAAGCTAAGTTTGTGACTCCGAGATTCAAAAAGGCAGAATTTTGTTATGTGTCAATAGTTTTTCATTAAATAAAAAGAGAAATGGTAATGTGGTGTAACACCCCGCATTTCGGGCTAGAACGTAAACCGTTATTCTTTCACATAGAGGTTGCAAAATTCATGAATCCTATGCAAATTTAGTATGTAATCAATTATGTAGTGTGTGAATCTAGTTGAGCATGAATGAGATCATAGAAGTCCCTTAACTCAAAGATGGGTTAAAAACTTTCCTATCGTTCAAGTTTTAGTGAACGTTAAAACTTGGGTAAACTTCAATCGATCATAACTCATTATATATGACGAACTGGGTGTCCTACTATATATCAAATGAAAGATCTTTGAATTAGCTTTCCATCGATACCAAATTCGCCTAAAACGGACACTCGGTGAAGAAGTTAAAGCATTTTTAGTGTCAGTATTTCCGTTTGACTGACCACCGCATCGCGATGAGCCTTAAATAGACAATTGTCAATTCCAGTAGCTCATCGCGATTTCCAGCACGTCGCTGTGAAGCCTTATACGGCGTTCCAGTCCCGAATTTTAAATTCTAAGGTCAAACTAGACATTTTCCGTGGTCCCAAACCCATCCAAACATGGGATTTAATCCCAAATACACCTAAATACATACACTTTCACCAAAATTCATCAAGAACGCTCTCTAGGGTTTCAAACAAGAATCCCAAATAATTCAAGATTCAACTGTGAGTTTTTGAAGATAATTAGAGATTTGGAATCCCCAATCCGTAAGCTTCAAGAATCATTCATTATTCTCCGAAATAGAGGTACGTGGGGTTATCCTAAATTTCATGGGCATGTTTTCAAAAAGGAATTTACGCAACACTTTAAATTTATACAAGTATATATATGTTTTTATAAATGGAGGTTTTCAATTGATACAAATAACATGTTTTGATATATGATTTTGAAAGAATTATTGAGATATCATGGGGTTGTTTGTTTGAATATATTTAAATGGTTGAATTGTGAACATGTGACCTGAAATTTCAAAACGGTGCGATGTACATGAGTTGTGAATTTTCTAAATTCCCCATGATAATGTTTATACCCCATATTATACTAGTGTTAAACCATTGAGAGCATGAGTTTTGTAATTGATATGACATTACCCATAAATGATTAAACTTCTTGAATAATTGCATGTTGAGAACCATGGTGTATGTGTTTTAATGGTGTGAAAGTCATACATATGTGCATGTGGTAAATGGTATGAGAAGTTGGAAAGTTGATGTAATATTGATGACTTGCAAGTCGGGTATGACGATACCCTACAGAGTATGACATATGATTGATTAAAATGAGTTTCATGCATTGATTTTGTGAGATAGGTGGTTACCTAAAGAAAGCACGAGTCAAATGACTCTACGCTGGAAACCGTGTTTGCCGACTCGGGAACTTGGTACCCTGCTGTGTGATCTTCTGTACCTGACATTATGTCATCCCAAATTGGGACTATGGTTAGGAGCCCTGCTTTGTGATCTTGTGCACTACCATACTTGATTCGGTCGAGACACCCTGCCGTGTGATCTTGTGTGTCTTTCCCTTACTTATACTCTAATCTCGACGGCAACCGAGATTTGACAGTTGGTGAAAATATGAAATTGTAGGGTGTACCACCTAGCTCAGATGTATTGCATTGTTGTTGAAAAATTAGTATACTATGCCCATGTATTTTCGAAATCATTTTGCAATAATGTGTTTTATAACAGCTCTCATTTAGTTTATATAAAAATCTCTACTTTATTTTGGATTACTCTGCGTACCAGTACTTTGTATTGACCTCCTTCCCTCCCAAGTTCGGAGGCACAGTCTAGGGGTCCAGATAATCAGTAGATTCTTCAGACAGATTTGCAGAGTCAAGTGGTGAGCCTTCTATATTCCGGAAGGCCTGATGTATGGCAGTTTATTTATCATTTAATAGTTTTGGGTCTACTGGGGGCCTTGTCCCAGTTTTCAGACAGTTGTTTGTTTTAGTCATGTAGTAGAGATTTCGCAGTGATTTTCAGATGTCGATAGATGTTGTGGGACATTATTTCCCATTATTGATTTCATTAGACTCGTGACCATGTTTTCGTAATATTGTGTATCTCCGCATTTCTTTTTATCATATGAATTATGTGCATGATTACCAGATAGATGAGAGTGTTTCGGGCCTTCATGGTTCGGAATGTTCGTCACGGCCAGGGCCCCGGTTCGGGTCGTGACATGTGGTTATTAGATTAAATGATCTCTGTCACTTGCCAGTTTAGTCTTTTGGTCTTGTTTGGTGTGTAGCATTGGTATCAGCGTCGTTCAATTCAGACATGAGGCTTCGATTCGGAGTGGTGACCTAGACCAAGAGGGGTGTTTTTGTTTGTTTCAATTCTGAGCTTTCTTTGGTGATTTAACTTCATGTAGTATATATAAAAATAAATGTTAAATTTGTGACTCGGCGATTTAAAATAGCAGAATTTTGTTATGTGTCAATTGTCTTTCATTGAATAAAAAGATAAATGCTAATGTGGTTATTAGATTAAATGAACTCTGCCACTTGTCAGTTTAGTCTTTTGAATAAAACTCTCTTGTTTGGTATATAACATTGGTATCAGAGTCGTTCAATTCATGCATGAAGCTTCGATTCAGAGTGATGTCCTGGACCAAAAGGGATGTCATTCGTGACTAATGAGATCGTTGGTTCTCAAATAGGAGCGACTTTCCCTCCTAATAGACTAGTCTTTTGGATTGGATTGTCATAACAAAGTTGAAAATTCGCATCGAGAGGGTAAAGTGTACACAGACTTTATCACTATCTCGTATAGGATATTTTCGAGAGACCCTCAGCTCAAGGGAAACAAATCAAAGCAAGAGAAGAAAAAAATATCATAAAAAGCATAATCAAGATAAGAAAAGTATCGTCGAGCGTGCACAAAAGGACAATAATAATGCGGTAATCAAAGCAGAATAAACAACACATGACGATACATATTAAAAGCAAAAACTATGTAACTAGACATAAAATAAATATCAAAACTTTGTATCACCTTACTAAACAATAAAACGACGCCGTTAAGTATATATCCCAAATTTTCTTCCCCTTTCTCCCTCCATAGCTCTGTACAAAACCCTAAATCCTAAATTCAATTTCTGACAACAATGGCAATTGCTAGAACCGGAGTTTTCGTTGATGATTACTTGGAATGTAAGCTCCAATTTCTGTATTAATCTTAATTTTTGTCAATTTATTTAATTTTTTTTCATTTTCAAATAATTAATTAACAAAAATCGTATTAATAGATTCAAGCACATTGCCTGCTGAGCTTCAAAGGCTTCTTAACACCATTAGAGAACTCGATGAACGTTCACAAGGTACTTTCATTTTCCTTTTTATACTCAATTTTCGCTTTTTTTTTTTAAAAAAAAAAGATAATCTTGGTGTTTGGGCTAGCTTTTATGCACATAAAAAAAATTGTGGCTTTGTTTTGATTTATTTGTGTTGCTTTTGTTTTTAGTTAGTTTGAAAAAGAATTTCACTTTCCTTTTTGAATGATCGTGGTGTTTGGGTCAGCTTTCATGCACCTCGACTAATTCTACCAGATACGTGCTACCTCCGACCAACGATAGGTTGTAATTAAAAAAATACTTGCTTTGTTTTGATTTATTTGCTTTAGTTGGTTTGAAAAAAGAATTCCACTTTCCTTTTTGATGACCGTGGTGTCTGGGCTAGCTTTTGTGTACCTTGACTAATTACATGGGATACCTGACACCACAAGTAGCATGTATCAGGTTTTAATAATAAAAATACTTTCTTTTGTTTTGATTTATTTGTCTTGCTTTTCTTTTAGTATGTTTGGAAAAAGAACTCCACTTTCCTTTTTTGGAAACTTTTTAATTTCAATTTTTCAATGTGCCATGTGGAAAGTTAGAATTAAAGAGCTTTAAAAAAGGAAAAGTGTCATTCTTTTTTAAATGGACTAAAAAGGAAAGTAGGTCAAACAAATTGAAACGGAGGGAGTATTTAATAATCCTAGTTTTATCCTCATCCTACCTTTTTATAGTAGCTCTATTTGTGTAAGATCGATTTGATATGACCGTGTCGTCACCTTTTCTTTCCTCATGTTGTCTTTATTTATTATCTGATAATGCTATTTTATCGTTTAGGCTTTATCGTACCTTTTTATAGTAGCTCTACGTCGTACCCTCTTGTAGGTTTTATCCATCAAATTGTTGATGTGTGACATTATGTAACAATGGAAAATGAAACAATCTATCCAAATGTTGTATTCATTAAAAAAATACAGTACGATACAATTCATAACAACCATCCAAACAGTGTGTAAGATTCCCCAAAAAGCTAAAACAAAATGATAGCTTAATATGCGTAAAATGTTAAAAAGTATCTTTTGCAGGAAACTAGTTTTTTTTGGTTTGTTTGTTTCAGTGTTTGTTTGTGTCAGTGAGGCTTATAACAACTCATGTTAGTTCCTCTAAGGGCATCTCAGGAAAGTGCAAATGGGATTGTAAAACTTAACTACAGCAACATACCCAGTATATTGCCACAAAGTTGGGGGTGGGGGTGGGGATGGGGGGTCTAGGTAGGGTAGAGTGTAAACAGTTCGTACCACTACCTCAGAGGTAAGGTAAATTGTAAAACTTAAATATAGTTTGTGCTGAGCTCTTTGGGACGGATGAGAAAATGAGAAGTCCCAGAAAAAGATGGTATTAATGGAGTACACTATTGCTTTACGTTATGCTTCTTAGTTGCATTTTTGTTTTTCTTTATGTTTCTAAGTTTTGTCCTATAATTGGTGTGTAATATGTAATATGAAATGGAAAATGAAGGAATAATAAATCAGACTAGGCAGCAGACCAATTACTGCCTAGGAGTAGCCTCTCAGAATCAGGGATCAAGGAAATATATTTATGATGATGATGAGGCTTTTGAGAAGTTGCGGAAGGAGATTGAAGCAAACCAAGACAATGCCTTAAGCCTTTGCACTGAGAAGGTTTTACTTGCTCGACAAGCTCATGATATTGTAAGCTTCTTATCTTATTCGGCTTCTCACTGGTCTGTTTAATTCCTCAAAGTTTTCTTGGATCGTTCACTTTTACTGCACTTCATAGTGATTATGTAACTGTTGTGTTCATCTTTTTGCGTTATTATGATGAATCTTTTTGAACTCTGCTAACAATCACCAAGCAAGCATAACTAGGAACTTCTCTCTTTTTGTTTTATTCTTGCTGTTTGGCATGTTCATGTCGATCTTCATTTTGTAGTGGTATAAATAAAAATTGCAGTGGTTTAATCGAAGGTTAGGACTTTCATACCATTTCAGCTTCTCTTTTTTCATTTGAGTGTATGCCGGTGCTGCCAACCTCTCTATTACTAATAATTCTTTTTGGGAAAATTCTTTGTGGGATATGTTAGACATCACCATTATCTTTTTATATAGAAGGCATTAGTAAGAGTGACAAGACTCAAGGATGAAGAATTTGTGTTAGACTAGAAAATGAAATATGTTGCATCTTCAATGTGAGCTGATGCAGAAAGAAACAGGAAACAAATAAATGAATTGAATAGCGAGGAAAAACAAGAAGTTGTAAGAACATTTCAAATTGCCGTTGACTTGTGATACAATAGATTCCTCTCTTGCTTGCCAAGTTACTAAATCTTTTGCAGATTATGCTTAGTAGTTTCTCTCAGCTACAAGATTTGTATGGCATTATTTTCTTCCTAGCACATTAATCAATCAATTTTTTTTGGTCATATGTGGACTAATTGCCACGCTTTCTTCTTTCTCTGGCATAATTAGAATCAAGTTCTATTGAAACTAATGATAACAGATAGCCCCTTGCAGTTACTGTATCTTGTCATTGTGAATTTTATAATGTTTGCACTGGCATTCATTGCTAAACTTACTAGTTGAATAGTCTGATCATCCTTTAAACCGAAATTCTTTTTTTCAGATGGTAAGACTGCTCCTAACTTGCTTCTGGTTTTTTCTTTCAGATAGATAGCCACATCAAGCGCTTAGATGAAGATCTTACTAACTTCGCTGAAGATCTTAAGCAAGGTGCGCTAAGTGTTCTGTACTCTTGGCATGTGCTCCAGTATTCTTGGGAAGTAAGCCATGGTTTTCATCGAAATTTGATGCGTCTCCGAAGCTTTACTTTAGTAAAGAACTCTTCATAAAGAAAACTTTAGCTCGAATAATGCACTCTTCCATAGAGCGAAGCTTCAGTGATGCATCAAATTTTGCTCTATGGATTCCATCAAGATTTGATGCGTCGAAACTTTGGTGTAATAAAGGACTCTTCATCAGAGCAAAAGCTGCTTCTAAACATAGTAAATGTGTTGTTTGGTATCTTCTTTATTTGGCACTGGAAATCTTTTTGGTGACAATAACTGATAACCCCTTAGAATTTTGATTTTCCTAACAATTCAAGGTTCATTCCCTCTTTTCTTAAGTGTTGAATGTAAGGCTCCACGTCTTTTTCTCTTTAGTTCTTTTGACTTTTGAACTTTTGCAGAGGGAAAACTACCTGCGGATGAACCTCCTATTCTTCCTCCATTACCTTTGGTCCTTAAGACTGAGAAGCGCAAAGCACCGTATGTAACTCCCCAATCAAAGAAGTTTGAGTACAGGGACTGGGATTGGGACCGAGAACGTGACAGAGATTATGATCTTATGCCTCCTCCTGGCAGTCACAAGAAAGATTTTGCTTCTCCCGTTGATGTTGAGCAACCCATTGATCCAAATGAACCCACCTACTGTGTGTGCCATCAGGTTTAAATTTTTGACAGCTCAATTTGCTTTTATGTGCTAATTTTATTAATGTATGATTTAGATCTATGATTATCATGCACTGTATTATTGACACTTCTGGCTTGTTGATTGTTCAGGTTTCTTTTGGAGATATGATTGCTTGCGACAATGAAAATGTAAGTCCCTGTTTTGCAATGGCTATTTTTTGTGACTATTTACCTTTTGTAAACATTTTATTTTTTTTCTCTAAACACCTTTGCCATTAGGGGTTACGGTGAATCTTATCGCTTTTTGATAGAAGCCAATGCTGATTCGACTCATTTGAAATATAACAAGCATGACTAGTAGGTCAAAACAAGTATTTGATAAAATTATTTGAAAGCAATTAGAACAGGATGATTAAAAAGAAGATTGTGTAATGAATTGCTTTTATGTTTTTGCTTTTACAAATTCCGTCATGAACTAGCTTAGGTCAGTATCAGTTACCAAAATCTTAGTGTAGCTTTCCCCTATAGACATACTTCAAAAGGCCTTTTCATAAGAATGGTTAATGTGCTATTTATATATTTATAAGTTCAATTTCCTGATAGATGATAGAGGACGTCTGTTGATTTGACTCATGTAATTCAGTGATAACAAATACATAAATTTAACACTGGTAGTGCTAAACGCTATGCATGTTCATGTTATTGGTCGAGTTACTTCTTCTTGCTATAACTATAACACTTTGCATTTACAACATCTGAGTTTGTTTTTTTGTCAACAGTGTCAAGGAGGCGAATGGTTTCACTATACATGTGTTGGACTCACACCGGAGACAAGATTCAAAGGGAAGTGGTACTGTCCAACATGCAGACAATTACCAAATTGATTACAAGTACTGCCTTTCATCTGCACTGCAATTCCTTCCTCATTGATTTTTTGAAGGGATCTTTCCTAGGTTAGGCTCCCCTAGTGTCTGTTTCGTTAAAGAAATGTACCTATTCGATTGATGGTCAAATCCAGCCCCTTAGACATATGAAAAGGGGGAAAGGATGGTTGGAAAAGTGCATCGTCTGTTTGCTAATATCTCATGATTCCTGTTTTACAACTACACTAAGAGACTGATCTGTACATGTATAAATATCTATCAGAGGCATCAAAGTTTCTTGAAACTGCATAATTAACTCCAAATGTTTGCTATTTGTATTATGTGAATGCCTTTTAATTTCTTCTTGTAGTAGTAAGCAAGAGAGCAGTTAGCATTCTTACAAGTGTCAATTCTATGTTGCTCGGACTCTTCAAAAATGTTGTCACACCCATATCGGATCCTGAATGCACTATAAGGAGGATCCGACACACACCCATTGACATTTTTTCAAGAGTCCGGGTGATATAGATAGAATGTTGTCACTTAACAGTGGTTAGTAATATGTGTTTTTACCATAATGTGTCACTTAAATATAGGAAATGGACATGGTTTATTTCATTTATCTGTTTCTAATCCTTTGATAAATCCATTCACAGACAGACTCGAAAGGTAAGGAGTAAGGCTGCGTACACACTACCCTCCCTAGATTTCACTTATAGGACTACACCGGGTATACATATATATATATATATATATATAGTCAACCTTAGTGGATGCAAATGCAATCACAATTGAAACTCTACATCTGCCATTGCCTGGAAGTCATTCTATACAAAATTAGAAGTGGGAGTTTCAATGGACAAAGTGGCCAATCCTGTTCAATGGATTTCCAATGCCTTCAATGGTTTACAGATAATATACAAACGCGTAGTTGCATGTATCAACAAAGAGTTTAAATATAAGTTATATTCATCGTCAGTTTAAAGAGTTTAAATATTAGACTGTCAGAATAATTAAGTCAATTACACAACTTTTTGTACTCCAATAAAGTACTTCTCAAAAGAGTAAAGAAGAAGACATTTGAAAGACCGTTCACTATTTTGTAAGCATTCTATAGTAAAACCGACAATTGTATGACTATATGACAAGTCATTAGGGCAGCAAAGCCAAGTCGCCGTCTATAGGCCAAGAAAGCTACGATAGCTATGTTTATAAGTTGCGTATTCACTCAAACTCAATAGCTTTCGCTTGAAAGCGTTATAGCAACTCACAAATTTCATGAAAGGTCGACCGCCTAAGTTGCTTAGACTCTTCAAAAATGTCTACGGGTGCGTGTCGGATCCTCCAAAAATAGTGTATTTTTGAAGTATCCGACACGGGTGTGGCAACATTTTTGGAGAGTCCGAGCAACTTAGTCGACCACTATTTTGTAAGCATTCTGTAGTAAAACCGACAATTATACGACTATATGCCACGTCATTAGGGAAGCAAAGCCAAGTCGCCGTCTATAGGCCAAAAGCTATGATAGCTATGTTTATAAGTTGCGTATTCGTTCAAACTCAGTAGTTTTCGCTTGAGAGCGTTATAGCGACTCATAAATTTTATATCCTGAATTTACACGTGTATGTATATGGTACTCTCAAATTCCCCACGCGCACTTCACAAGTGGGGGAAGTTGGCTTCAACTTTGGAGTGCCAAAATATTGGTCCCCTTGTGAAAAAAAATGGTGGCCAATTTTTCATATCCAATGTTTCATTGATTCATGAAGAAGCAATACATGTATATGACATAAAATAAACATGAGTTATTTTGAAAGATGTGACCGCAAATTTATTTTTTTATCAGATATCCGCAATGGATTCTCGACTAATCCAGACCGTGTCTTGTGGGGCCCCTTCTGATGTAGCGCTTCCAACAGAATTTTCTTTATATCTAGGACTTAGATTCAAATCTTTTAATCCAGACCACTGGACTGAACTACAACCATGTTGGTTGTGACCACAATTTGTCCTCTCCATCTCATAGGACCCAAAGCATTTGGTAGTGTATTTTATTGTGAAAATTGTATTCACTTTTGCTATGTGATCACCGCGTGGCGTGGGGGCTAAAATTGGACTGTGCTCTATGTTTTCTCTAATTGTCCTTTTTCTTGATTTTTAATCTAATGTTCGATTTTCATATTAGAGTACTATCAAACATCAGACGGTCTTACAATAGGGGTAAAGTGTTCTTTGATTAAACTGATTTCTTATTCAAGATTCGAGCCAAAAACCTCTAATAGGAAATGAAGGATTTGATCACTCCATTACGATCCTCATTGATCTTGACCTGTGTGTTGTAGTCACAACTAGACCCAAAAAAACATAACTACACGTAATAGTACTATAATCTATCTACTCGAAATAATAAGCATCATCCATTCCAAAAACAAGAAAGTACAAGCACAACGCTATGACTACTAGTATAGACAACAAGACAAAGCACTCCTAACTGTTTTTCGGAAAGATACTTTCCAAAATATCACATCTACTAGCAACCGAAACAAGAGTGCACAAAATAATACCACAATCGATCTATCCAAAACTAGAAGCATCATCAAAACTACAAGTGTAGTACTATAACTACTAGTACAGAACAAAACAAAGCACTCCTAACTATTTTTCGAAAAGATACTGTCCAAAATATCACATCTACTAGCAACAGAAATAAGATTACACAAAATAATACCACAATAGATCCTATCCAAAACAAAAAAACATCATTAAAACTACAAACATAGCACTACAACCACTAATACTAATGCCTATGATGCTCGGACTCTTCAAAAATATCAATAGGTGTTCATCAAATTCGGCAAAGTTAGTATATTTTGTAAAGAATCCGACACGAATACAGCATCAAAAGTAAAGTCTGCAAAACTTAGACTAATACTGACAACACAAATAAGGTAACCCTACCTATTTTTGGAAAGATATTGTCCAAAATATCACATCTACTACCCCCACCCCACGCCACCCCACCCCACCCCAGTTAACCCACCCACTCCTCCCACAAAATTGAGCCAAGTGACTCTAGTAAATTTACACAACACCGACAGTGTAAGTTAAACCAGACAAGTGGAGTACATACATACATATCAATTTTAAATATACATTAATAAAGCTGACCCCATTTTCTCTTTGCACTGTCAACTTCCATCTTCTTCTTTTTCACAATTCACAAAATCTGCACATTTGTTATCTTCTCTCCACACATACTTTTGTCTTGTGTCTGCACTCCCGCCCACCCCACCCCCTCTCCGGATAAGTTCAATAATTTTTATACAAATTTTAACATATGTTTTTTCAAGTAATATTTGTAAACTTATAAACTCAGTTGTTATTATATATTAGCTTATGAATCTTTTAGATCATAATTTAAAAATACGTTGAGTAGAATGAAAATTTTATAAGAAAACGTTAATAAGGTTTGTAAGTTTTTTTTTTGTTACGCAAGGTATCCCACAGTCGGCAGTTGTGAAACTAATCCTCCATTCCTCGGTCAGCGCATTTTGTGGTAGGAAACTGGCCACAGAGTTTGCTCCATTAGCCAGAGGCGAGGATCGAATCCCCAACCTCTTGCTTAAGGGATATAGCGCTGAACCACTATGCTTACTCTGGTGGTTAATAAGGTTAAGGTTTGTAAGTTACTGCAAATGCTAGGCGATAACCTAATATTTTATCTATCAAGATAAGAAATAGTTGAGTAAATATTAGACTCGAATCAATTTCCAGCAGAGACAAACACTAGGTGTTTTCTTCTCATATGTTCTAGCCTTGGTGGACAGGGTTACCTAGTACCTGTTGCTGATGGGAGGTGGTAGATATCCCATGAATTGTCGAAGTGTGCGCAAGCTGGTCCAGATACCATGATTATCAAAAAAAAATATTAGACTCGAATCTAATATTATCTGGAAGAGTTGCTTTTTTTGAGACAATATTTACACTTTTGGAAAAAGTGACTGCGTAAATCAAGCAATAATATGTTGGACTCAAGCATGTCAAAGCTAAATTTCCATTAAATTAGGTAAAGTTAGTGTGCAATTAACTTTTTCACCTAAAAGCATGAGACAATTAGTCAAAGTCATGTCATGATATTGAATTAATTAATCATTTTAAACATATGAATAGTGAGACATAATTAAAGTTAATAATTCACCTATCTCCACGCTTCAACCTCAGGAAAACTGTGTTAAAAATAATAATTTTGCTCCTTCCACCCTTTAAAACTTGGCCAAAGTGTGATCTGTAAGCCCATAAGTAAGTACTGTGATGAAGCAGTTGTTGCTCACCCGAGGTCACAATTCACCCAACATAATCATTCGGGGTGAACAAGAATTGGGTATCGGATGCGGGCGAAATTCTCGTCAATGACTAAGATGTTCAGTCGACACCCTCCCAGGGTCCCAGCCCCTACGAGTGGGCAGAAAAGGGAGGAGGAAAGAGGCCTTGGTAAATCGTCATAATTAGTGAACAAGTGTAAGCTTCGTTGTCCGAGGGACAGGCCTTGAAGCGAAGGACGGGAACAAGCGGAATCAATGTGTTCCAATCACATCAAATATACAAAAGATGGTAAATTATAATTATGTGTACCAATAATGAATTACTACCAAACACTCTGCCCGCATGAATAAAATTCCTCTAGTTTGATTACACGTTCGAGTATGAGCGCCAAAAACAAAGAAATTCCTAGTAGAAGGCACTTCCCTCACAATTGAAGACACTACGTACAGAATAAACTGAATCAATCAAGTGAATACTGAATAATTAAATTGACAAAGGAAAAAACTATTTTAATTAACAAATGCAATGAGCAATCCATTATCATATTACTGAAATCATATACATAGAAAACCTTCATCAAGATCCATTCCTAAATATACATTTCAACTACAAACCAACCCAAGAATATCAAAACAAAAATATTAAAAAAGAGGATAAACAAAAAAATTGTTGGGCAATCTTAGTAGCTCAGCTCGATCAAACTCAGACGTCTGAATCCATCACGAGTGGCTTCACACCCACATTTTCAAGTCTAATTTAGTTCAACTCGAGCTCAAAACTCAACTAAACTCAGCTCGCAATTGCATGCATGCCTAATCCTAATAAGAATCACTAGTCCTTTTCTTTCTTTTTTTCTCGGACCAGTATTCACACACCTTAACTATTTCACCAGATACTTACTAACACGACGAGGCGGATGACAAAGTTGTTGCAGATGAAGTTCTAGGGGATGGCGATGCATGTTTCAAAACTACAGGGGGCAAAATGCTATTTTTCCTCCTTTCTTGTTCTTTGATTAATTCATTTGCCACCATTTTCAATTTATCCAAATTTGAATTTTCAACCAATTTTTTCCCTTGAAATAATACACATTCAACATTTTTTTGACCTAACATTTCTTCGGCAATTTCCACCATTTTCTTCATTCTTTCATTTTTGTTCATATTTTCATCTTTAATTGATTGGTATTTTTTCCCAACAATACCATTTCCTTGAATTCTTACATAATTATTGTTTCTTGTTTGTCCAAATGCCATTGATACAGCTTGGTCTACCTGCATTTATTGCAAATTTAAAAAAATAAAAAAACATTAATCTTTGTCCATATATGGAATATCATGTCAAGACAATTTAATTAAAAAAATAATTAAAAGATTCTAAATTAAAGTTCTTATTTTAATACTACTTATATAGTTAGGTGACTCTTAACATTTAATGTGTGCTACTACTTTTCTTAAGGTCCCATTCATAAAGAAATTTCAATAAATTTCATTAATTCTAAGTACCAACTACTCCAATTAAGAAGTATTTTAAAAATCAACAATTATTACTATTCCTTCAATCTTTATCTTTAATTAAATACAACAACAATTAGGTGATTTGATTAAATACTTATCTGCATCCAGTATTTAAATCGAGTCGTTAAATGATTCAATGAAGTAAAATGTATACTAATTATTTATAGTTAAATTCAGACGAGCGTCTATCAAAAGTGATTTCTCTGCAATACCCTCTCAAGCTACAAATAAAATTGATTTCTCTGCAATACCCTCTCAAGCTACAAATAAAATTTATATATGTTCTAACTTTTACATTATATTCTAATCTTAAATAAATTAGAATAAACCAAATAAATTTCACTAATCATATTTGTCCATTTAATCTTCTTTAAGAAAATGCTAGAACTTTATTTATTTCTTTTTTTTTCTAGTGCAAGAAAAAAACTCCTAGAGAATATATGAACCATCTTTATTTATTTTAATCTTTTTTTCCTGCCCCACCCTAGGACGATCAATAGCATTCTCATTAACCGTCTGACATGACTCTAACATTTAATCCATTGATCATTATCCAAATCACTTACGCAAGACTCACTTGTCGGTCACTAAAATATTATACGAAACTAACAAATATTTTGCATGAACTAAGAGTACGTAGACATACCATATCAGCAGTTCCATCTCCGGCGATTTTAACAAATGCCGCCGGTGATGACATCACATTTCCGGTGCCGGTGCCGGAGTCTGAATCACCATTTCCCAATGAAACAACCAATAAATCCTCAACTCCATTAGCAAATGGAAACTCTTGTTTATTATTAAGTACATGTGTAATCGCCACAGCCGTTGGATTAGCCATCGCTATTCCACCACCAACGGCTGTGATCTTTCTGTTACCATCAATTGATTTCAAATCAACCGCTTGATCAGCCATTGTGGCCCCACATACATCTGCTATAGTAAAATCACAGCCCTCCATTTCCCATGCATCAGCGCGGGAAAAAACAAACTGTGCTCCTGATTTAAGGTCGTAGCATGGGATTAAAACCCCTTTCGTCGTATCTTTTAACGTTAATTCTCCGAAAACTTTCTTAAACACCTTAGCTGGTCGGAAACCTCGCCGGAAAATACCATTCTTGAAACTCCGGCGAATCTTCCGATCATTATTCACCACAAAGTTCAATGCTTCTTCGGCTGTATACATTGGCACCCCATCGCTCCCACGCGTAAACAAAAGTCCGGCGAGTACCCCACCGGCGCCGGAGCCGGCCACAACATCGAAGAAATCAGCAATACGGGCATCTGGTTTTCCGGTTTTTTGACGAAGGGTGGATTCCAAATGGGCTAAAGATTTTGCTGCTAACACTCCATCAGTTGATCCACCAGCATCAATGGAAAGAATTCTTACTTTTCCGGCACCGACATTTTTCCCGGCCAACGGAGCTGACAGATTGTTTTCTTTTCCGGTGAGTGAATTATTCTGGTTTTCGTAGCCGAAGAGGAACTTGTTTTCAAGAATGGAGAAGATTTCGTTAGTGAGTTTGTCAACTTCCATGTTGGAATCGAGCATTGAGATTGTGTTAACTGCAGAAGCTGCCATGTTGCAGAAATATCGTGGGTTAACTAGCAGACAGTCACACAGAAAAGCAATTAGAGAAGAAAAGAATTTAACGAGGTTCGACTAAACTTAAAAAGTTTACTTGATTTTGTGTGTTATAAAAATTGTCTTTGTAGGTTTAGAAAGATTGTTGTGAAGAAGAGAGAAGAATGAGGAATAGAGTAGATACACAAGTGTATATATAGAGAGATATAGAGGAATATAAACGTGGGGGTATGTAGGGTAGAGTGGGCGTGGGGGTGGGGGTGGGTGGGGGAGTTAGTTATTTGTATAGAAGAACATTCCTTGAGGCTAGTGACTAGGAGATTAAATTATAGGGGGATTAATTTGGAATAAAATAACTATAATGCGCGTCAGTTCTAAATAAGTTGAGGTCAGTAATTGCACCCTTGTAGTGTAGCTTACTGGGGTTGAAAATCCACCACAACTATCTGGAATCGATTCTTAGGTAGGTTCTTTGAATCGAGTCTGTCACATTGAGTTTATCTAGTGCGGTTAAAAACCCCTGATGTTACTTGCAGGTTGTGCACAGGGGGATTTACCCAGTGCGCACATCCAAACGGTGTAGCGGCTGCGAATTTTCCTTCAATTTCCAAAAAAAAAATAAAAATTGAGGTCTCAAAGAGCGAAAACCCTTCTATATGTATGGACGAAGCCATTTATATCAAAAGAGGGTCAGATATACACCTTTTGTTGGAAAATTATACTGTATATATAGGCTAAATGTTTGTTATTTTATGAGTATGTATTTAATGTTTTGCGCCCTTAATGCAACTGAGAAGAAAATTTACACTTTTCATTAAATTTCTGAATCCGCCACAGTCTTTTGGATCATCACCAAGGTCGATTTTCGTCTCTGTTTCAACAGAAATATTTTAGCTAGAATTTACCGTCACGCACCATATTACTTTTTAAAGGCATTCATCTCTCAGTGTTCCGTCTTCCCCCTGATGATCGGTGGACAGGGCGGAGCCAGCCTTCTCGACAGAAAAATATACTATTTATATATGATTAAAATTATTTTTATGTGGTTATAGTAGCTGTTGAACCCCCTTCGATTAAATTTTCTTTGAATATGGAACCCCGTTAGTTGAAATCCTAAGTTTTCTTTAAATATGGAATCCCCTTAGTTGAAACACTTAAAGACATCCTGAGACAAAAGAGTGTATCTATATTAACTCTTACTTTTTAAATCGCTGATCTAATTAACCGCTTAAATTGAAATTAATGTATCAAAAAAAGTATATAATTAATGTATAATTTATATATCTCTTTGAAAAAGTAAACAATAAATTTGATCGATTATTTAGGTAGGAATATTGAAATGATAAGTTAGTTTGAAAGAGAAGAGAGGGAGAAAAGGAATTTGGCGGCGAAATGTTTTAAGACTAAAGAAAAAAGGCTTATGATTCCATATTTAACTTTAGCCTAAAAAAATTTATTTTATTTTTGGTTAGCAACTTTAGTCTAAAATATACTACTAGCTAGCTTGTACTAGTTTTGTTTAACTTTAATCTATACATATGTGGTATGGACCATATGTTATAACCTTTTGTAGACTTCAATTCAAAATTCTCGACACTTATGGTAGATCAAGTGGTGAAGAATAAAAAGTTGAATTCCATAAAGAATAATATACTATTTGAAATATCCTTCAAATTTACCTTTAGTACGAGTACTTTGAGCCTATTATACTCTTGCAATTAGCAGATAATCTCGTATTCACTTTTAATATTAATGAAAACTCTAGTACGTGTGAAATAGATGGAACTCTATATGCTAAATATTTTGAGAAAAAAAGAATTTAAATATATCCACAGCTTATTTTATGATTTAAAATTACCGCGATCAGATTCAACTTTTTTTGCAGGGCCCATTAAGGTGGCAGCGCTCCCAACAGAGTTTTCTCTGTACCTAAGGTCAAACCCTTGACCTTTGGTTAAGGGTGAAGCAGCCTCATCCACTGCACCACAACCCATATTGGTGATCAGATTGAGCTTTAATCACAGGTCAAAGGTAAAAAAAATGAGATTTTCCCCTTAAGATGAGTGTGTTAAATTCAAAATATAAAGTATACTGAAATTATTGAATCCTAACTAATACAAAAAGCAAATTTGACTCTTTTCTCTAATAAAACTACAAGTTAAGACTTTAATTTATGTACTTTAATTATTAACCCCATCAGATTTTTCCTCTTTTCCTATTCAAGTTCCTTTAAACGTGCATGTCCTATTGTTAGGGGTGTGCAAAAATAAAATCAACCAATAAACCAAATCGATAAATATGTTATTGAGTTATTGTTATTGGATTAATGATTTTTTAATAGTTTTATAAAAGAAATTATTGGGTTATTGAATTGGTTTGGTTTGGTTTTTTATTATTGGGTTATTGGATAAACCGATAACCGAATAAGAATATACCACTCCCTCCGTCCCATTTTTTCTTATCTCAAATTGGGATGACACAGTTATTAAGAAAATAATGATTGGTAATGTAAATTTACCATTTTGCCCTTCTTAATTGTGTCTTGTTATTAGTTCCAATATTGATGAATGACTAATAACAAGGAGTAATCAATTACACTAAGAGTATAATGGGAAAAAAAAACTTTCTTTGTCTTGATAAGTAAAAAAAGACAAGTAAAATGGGACATTAAATTAAAAAATTTGGGACAGATAAAATGGGACGGAGGGAGTAATAAATTGCTGTTTTACACACACACATACATACATACATATATATTTCTCTTAACCTCTCCTAACTAACATTTAGTTCAAACTTGAGGATTCTTGTAAATTAAACAAATCACGTAGGATTTTGGTTGTAACTAAGTTTCGCTCTTTTCATGTTAGTTACTAGTTTTTCTATTTTACGAGTATTTTTTTATTGATTAAATAAAAAAATGAATCATTAAGGACTAAAAATCGATAAAAAATATCTTATTGATTTGGTAAATTTTTTAGCATATTTAAAAATTAAAAATTGATAAACCAAATCGATAATACATAAAATCGAACTGAATCGATGAATGGACACTCCACCTCCCGTTTTCGACAGTTTATTTGAGATTGAGAGAGCATTAAACTAATGTTTTCAAATAAATGGGAAAAAAAAGGGTGAAAGGGGGATCAAAAAATATTAATACTTCCTCCATTTCAAATTATGTGTCGTCATTTTCTTTTTAGTCCGTCCCAAAAAGAATGTCGTCTTTCCTTATTTGATAAGTTTTTAAAAACACAATTACAATTTTATCCTTAGTGGTCCCACTTGACTTTAAATAGCTATTACTTCTTTTTAAATTTATTTTTTCAATTAAAAGTGGTCATATTTAATTTTAAATACTATTACTCTTTTTTGTAAGAAGAATAATTTTATAACTTTAACAAAATCAATATTTATTTCTTAAATATCGTGTCCGGTTAAATGGTGACATATAATTTGAAAAGGAGGAAGTAGTAATTTTCACATACTATTTGGTCAAAGATTAAAAGTCAGTAAATAAGGTATAATAATCATTAGAAATGAAATGATTATAGATTTTAACAAGGCTGGTAATTTTGTTTACCTGAGAAAATTTTACTATTTTACTTTGAAGTAAAAGTAATAAAATGAGAATGGTGAAGAAAATGTACTAGTCAATG
>NC_061120.1:220842857-220858251 GCF_002878395.1 Capsicum annuum
TTTATCACTCCATCACTATCTATGAAGGGGACATAAGTACATTTTGAGTCTTTCACGCAATATTCATATTAAGGCTCATTTAAATTCAAGTTCGCTTCAAGACATATTACAAATACAATGCTCCGTACTAGTTTTTTGCATCTCTCGGGAAAACTCGCAGTTGCCATCTTTCGGGTGGTCATTGAGTAAATTTGCTGGTTTAATAGCTTGCAAACCACGTAGGAAATGTAAATCGTCTTATAAGATAAGTCCAGTGTGATTATGTTCTCGACTGAAAAGGCAGAATCGATCTTTGTTCTTATGAGATACCACTTGATAGACCAACTCAGTCACTCTTACGAGTTACTACGTACAGATACCACTTGCTACACCAACACAGTCACCCTTACGAGTTACTACGTAGAAATACCACTTACAACACCAACTCAATCATCTTTACGAGTTATTACGTATAAATATCACTTGTTACACCAACTCAATCACTTTTACAAATTACTATGTATAAATACCACCTGCTACATCAATTCAGTCGCTCTTACGAGTTACTACGTACTTACTGGTAAACCATACTCCTTTCTTTTTAATGAAAAAAATGTCCTGGATCTTAGTTGTACGGTTCATGTACCGACATATGAATCAATAAAAATATGTATATCCCAATTACTGCTCTATATATATTTTGTCGATTTGTAGTACTATACTGTACCTTTATTTTAAATTTTATTAGTATTTTATTTTGCTTTTGTTCTACAATTGTACAGCTAGCTAAGTTAAAGTTAAATCAGTCAAGATTCGACCTTACTTCATTTAATGTTTTTTGATATTTTCCCAACAATAATGTACACCTCTATGAATACAAATGACCTAGGACCCTGTCAATTAATAACCACTAAATATTGTACTTCAATATTATTTCACTATTTATATGTCAAAAGTAGCACAAAAACTGATGTTGAAATCTTAACCTGTAAAAATATGTTGTTGTTCATAGTTGATATCTTCTTCTCGATTCCTTATTGCATAATCAGGACGATTACGTTCTCAAAACTTGATCAAAAAAGACATGCAGTAATTTATATATTTACCGTTTCATTGCTCTATTTTATGGTAACTTTTACGAATAATCTTTCATCGAATCGAACGGATCGATCATGTCAATAAATCAAAGGTGTCCAATACAAAAACATAGACAACAAGAGAATAATCGTACGTTAAGAGTTCTATAACAATTACAACAACAACACACCCAGTGTATTCCCACGTAGTGGAGTCTGGAGAGGGTAGAGTGTATGCAAATCATACCACTACCTCAGGTGAAGTAGAGAGTCATTTCCGATAGACCCCGGCAGTTCTATCACAATTACGGCTAGTTAATTTCATTCGTTTGTCAATTTTTTATATTAACTTGATATCATTTTTAAAAATATAACAACGATAAATATTTTGAGATGAACCAAACCAATGAGATATTTCTTTTCTCATAATGTTTTATGATGTTTGGTGGGAATGAAAAAAAATCTGCATGCATTAATATTATGATGGTCAAGTTGATAGTAAACTAATGGTACGTGCATGGGGGGCCTTAGACAGTCATAACAAAAGTACTGCCTAGGCAACCGACCAAATATAATTACGCCTCCGTTTTAATTTATTTGTCTGACTTTGATTTGATAGAAAGTTTAAGTAAACTAGACGGATGTTGGATGTATCTAAATGTCATTTAATCTTGTGATATTTAAAGAGTTAGTCAAAAAAGAACAGAGACATTCATTTTTAAAGGGGTGAAAGAAGAAATTACGAAAAACAAATTGAAACAAATGAAGTATTAGTTGTCATATTCACTTCTCGAGAGTTAAATTATATGACGTTTCAGCCAATATTTTTTTAATCAAATTGACATGAGAAAAGTTGCAATTATAGCACTTTTCACATTTCTTTGAATATCTTAAAGTATTATTTTTAAAATATTGAGTTAATCAAATTAAATTTAACTTGAAATAGTTACCAAATTTATATGACGTTTGAGCCAATATTTTTTTCATCAAATTGATATGAGAAAAGTTGCAATTTGTAGCACTTTTTACATTTCCTTGAATTTTTTAAAGTATTATTTTTAAAATATTGAGTTAATCAAATTAAATTTAACTTGAAATAGTTACCAAATTTATATGACGTTTGAGCCAATATTTTTTTCATCAAATTGACATGAGAAAAGTTGCAATTTATAGCACTTTTCACATTCCTTTGAATGTTTTAAAATTTTATTTATAAAATATTAAGTTAATCTAATTAAATTTAACTTGAAATAATTATCAAATTGACTATCGAAAAATGAAAGATGAAAATTAATTTGAGAAGAATGGAGCAATTGTGACCTTTTATCTTATTCATGAAAGAAAATCAACTCATACATTGATTATGATTTATTTATGAGCCCGACCATATATATTTGTTTGTCTTCTTTGATCTATAGATATTCTACGCATTTTGTACTTTTATAATTGGTAGATCTTTTTCTCTTTAGCAATCCTTGTGATATCGACTTAATTTCTACTTTTCTTGCATGCAACAAGAACTCGGTATCCATCAATAGGAGAATCAGAATTTTTATTGAGGAATTTAAAAACACATAAAAATTAGTCGAAGAGGATTCAACGTCTACTATAAATACATAAAAAATAATTTTAATTATATATAAATAATATGATTTTTCTTTATAAAGGGAGCCTTGGAGTAACTGGTAAAGTTGCTGTCATGTGATCAGGAGGTCACAGGCTCAAGCCTTGAAAACAGTCTCTGGCAGAAATATAAGGTAAGGCTGCGTACGATACATCCTTATGGTGGGACCCTTCCCTGGACACCGGGCATAGCGGTAGCTTTAGTACACCGGACAACTCTTTTTTTAATTTTTCTTTAGAGAAGGTTCGAATGGACATCTTTTTGGATGAGCTTATAGCTTTTAGGACACGTTTGGTAGGATGTATTATTTTAAATAGTCCATGTATTAAAATCTAATGCAACCTAATACATCGTTTGGTTGCACAACCTAATTTAATCCCTTCTTATCCATGGACAACTAATACACCATATGATGTATTATCTTATACCTAGGAAACCATGAGATTACTTATCTATGGCATAATAATACATGGATAAGAGAATTAAATGACTTAACTACCCCTCAATTCTTTTTATTAAATTTTTTCTTTTAGTTCCATTTTAAATCTAATCACTAAAAATTTGATTGCTATGTTACATTAATTTGCAACCTCTTTTTTCTTTGCGTATGCTGATCAAGTGCTTAAATATTATTTTCTTCCTTATTTTGATTGATAGCGTCGAATGAGAACTACATTTTTGCTATTCTATAATTGTTTAATTTACAAATGGATTAATTTATATAGAAAAGATTATTGTCAAACAAATATATAATTTGAAAATCTAAAACTATATTATCAACGATCCGTGATGTTCTTATATAATGTGCTTTTGCATTTTTAAAAATTATTTCTGTATAATATGACAATTATTTATTATTTTGAATTTTTCTTGATCAAATAGACTCAATTTTTTTTGAAAAAAAATAAATGTTCAACTAAGAAAAGTAAAAATTATTATTCATATTTTAACTTTTCTATAAGATCATGCAACGGGTGAGTAATTTGACTAGTTAAATGAAGTAGAAAATTCCAAAAAAAATTGAGGGTATAGTTGTAAAAAAGATTTTGTAGAGTTTTAAATCCAAATACAATACATGATATATCTATGTTTTAATATAATACACCAAACACTTGATAAAAAATAATCCCTGTATTACTAATCCCTGCATTACTAATCTCTGCATTGCTAATCACTGCATTACTAATCTCTGCATTGCTAATTCCTGCATTGCTAATCTCTATATTGTTAATCCATGGATAACATCTCTTTGTACCAAACAACCCCTTAGTGTATATGTCAACGCTATAAGTTAGGCATTTTAATTTACGATTTTTAACTTATTTTTATCTTTTTAGAATAGTCTTCTTTTAATATCGTTCCATACTTGCCACTGTTTTAAATATAGCTAATCAACTAATGATATATATAATTAATTTTATAATTAAAATAGCAATAGTAGATTTAGTACCTATTTCCTCACGTATGCCATTATAGATCACCGACGATTTCACACACAAAATGAAATCAGCCAAAAAAGCATAAAAATCCAAAATAGACATTTACAAATTATAAATTATATTAAATTATTAAAAAAAAAAAAAAGGAGCAAATCAAAGATGATATTTTATGTTGTCCTAAATGGGGACACCGCCAAATTAGGCATTGATAAGCTAAGAGAACCTACTATATATTAAAACTACTTTAGAATATAAAAAATACGGTTCGCTATATTAAAACTTTCGCTCTATATAAAGTTGGAGAAAAAATAATTTTATATTTTTATAAAAAATTATTTTTACCGCTTAAATACAGAACATCCTAATCATATGAGAATAATTTTATCTGATATTTCAGGACTCCGTTTTCGTTCTATAGAGTATATTAAAACAATTATAATATTATAACTACTATTCATTTAGTATTTAAAAATTAATTTAAAAACAAGCTGATACATGAATCAATATTGATTTGATTGAATTGAATAAAGGAGAGAATAAAAATGGCCAAAAATCGTACACCAAAAAATATGCTACCCATATACTGCTGTCGGACCAAGACTATTTGATAATCTTTTCTATATTTTTTTTAGTAATTTAACAGAGAGAGTGAAGATTAATTAATTTATTTAACTTAATAAGATTAAGTTTGGAGGAAAATCAGGATTTTTTAATAAAAATTGAATTGTTGGAGTTTCACATCGTTCACGTATTAGAAATTTGATCGCCTTAAGTAGTTTTGAGTTTCTATCTTCATGAGTTAGCTTTTAATCAGATTAAGTTATATCCAAAATTCATTTTATGATATCAGAATCATGCCAACCCCAATTCAGTGCTTTCGATGTTGAATTTCATCTAATATTTTGCACGCTTTAGATGTCCACTTCTGAGCGCGAGGAATGCATTCCACTTTGGAGTGCAAATGGATAGGGGTGAATGAGGGAGGGGGGTTGGAGTCCCACATCGTTCACTAAGTCCAAAGTTCAATTATTTTTAAATGGTATAAATATATTAGTACTCTTTTTATACCGCACTACTAAAATAATTAAAATTAGCGACGCATAATATTTGTTGATAAATAATAGCACCAGATGGTTATTAATCCTATTTAATGATAAATTAAACAATGAATTATCAAAAATATTATTAATCACAAGCTATTTTTAAAAAAATTATCGATGAATTATGTTATCTAATTCATGTTATTTCTAAGTAGACATACGAGAACTAAACGAATGTCACATAAATAAAATGGAACAAAGAAAACTTCCCTGTTTTTAACGGAACAAAAAATCTTTAGAAACAACACGAACGGGCTGTTTTTAGATTAAATCGATTGGTGTTAGTCCACAATTCTCAGGAAGGGCACGGGGTCCGGGCGTGAGAATAATAAATGTTAGCAAGGGAATGGACCTTACATTATCAATCCTAATGAGAAATATTTTAGTGTCGCATTTTTATTTTCACATTAAAAAATATAGACTATCCATTATTAATGAGAAGTCAACAATATGCCAAATTTCCGACAATAAAACTTAAACTAAATTAAAGTAAAAAAATTAGCTCACATCTAACAACCTCTTTTACTCAACAAATTGTTTTCTTAATCATGTCTTTAGCACTTTAATAATGATTAGTGTCTGTTAGTTAAATTAATACAATTAATTATCTTTTTTGGCCAAAACGGTTTAAATTTTAATCATACTATATACTCATCTTTGTCTGATGGTGTGTTCAACTAATGGATAGAAGGGAATAATCTTCTTGTAGTCTTGCTTAATTAATTATTGCTAATTAACTTGCTTTTTCATTTTATAATATTTAATTCTTGTATGTGGACATAGATTGTTATGTATTTAGTGAACATGAAACTACTTAAATAAGAATCTAGTTCTTTATTTTTTGTTAGCTGGATAAGAAGGCTAATTTTTATGATTTTTAGTTTTGAACTTAAAGGTGAATTCATAATTTAAATTTAAAGAGTTTAGCTTTTAATATTTTCAATATTGAGCTTATGGTGCTACTAAAATTATGGGTTCAAATCTAATGTTTATTACTAAGATTTTAGCAAATTTGTACATATAATATATCTATTTTTCATGTTGAAAGTTACGTGCTCATATGAATTCGTAGTCAAAAGGATACATCCAACCTTGACTGGATTTTTATATTTAGGCATAATACATAAATATAATTATAAATTTGATATTAAATTATAATATTAATTTTAAACTTTGATTGTGTACAAGTAGGCCCTTTAACTATACAAAATCTGAACAAATAAACACTTCAATCCTACGTGGCAAAATGCGTATATACACCCAAAATCACGCGCGTCGGAGTTAGGATTTAAGGGTTTTTTTGTTCAGTTTTTGTATAGTTGAAGGACCTATTTGTGCACTGACAAAGTTAAAGGTCATAGTTATAATGTATCCTTTTTTATTAGGTGGTAGAATCTGAGTGAATGACAAATCCACGTAGGCGCAAGTGAGGTATATGCGTGTAAGTTGCAAAACGGGAGTATTTATTTATTCAGAATTTGTATAGTTAAAAAGTCTACTTGTGCACTGTCAATGTTATAATTTGGTGTCAAATTTAGGGTCATATTTATGTATTATGTCTTATATTTATTGTTAGTTACAATACGTAAATATGTTCTTTAACTTGCTTGAAATAACATCTATGACCTCCAACTTTTGGTGTGCACAAGTATGTATTTAAACTTGTATCAAGTTGAACAAGTAGACACACGTGTTATATGGAGCATAACACATGTAGGACGCCATGTAGGATAAAAATTGATCACGTAGGATGCTACATAGGACATATGTGTTTACTCGTTTAACTTTATACAAGTTTAAGTGTCTACTTATATATATCAAAAATTAAAGGTCATAGATATAATTTGAAGTCAAATTAAAAAACATGGTTATTCTATGTATTGTACCTTATTGTTACTTCAATAGATTTTCATATATAAATTAATGCTTTACGTCCAAAATTTTACACCCAATAACTTAAAGTCGTACGTGTAACCCCCTATATGTGCATGGACCACATAGGACTTTCCTATGATGCACACAAAATGTTTGTAAATTACACGTGTGATGAATATAAAAGTCAAAATACATAGTCTAAACATGTATATATACAACATACATATACATTTAAAAAAAAAAAAAATTGGAGGAGGGTGGGGGGGGGGGGGGGGGGTTGGGTGGGGGGGGGGGGGGGGGGGGGGTGGGCGTGGGCGTGGGGGTGGGGTGTTGATTGTTGGCGTGATTTATGGTTGTGGGGTGTTAGTGACTTAGGAGGTCCACCACCCGCCGGACATGCGTACGGTATGACATTTCTTCATATTCTTGGCCGACACTATTATATTATGACTCGGTGTAATTTTATAAGTGGAGTACGATGAAAGAAAATAAAAAAAAAAAGTATAATACATAAATATGATCCTAAGTTTGACACTAAATTATAACATTGACCTTAAGCTTTGACAGTGCACAAATAAGACCTTTAACTATTCAAAACCTGAACAAATAAACACCCCGATCCTATGTGGAAAAATGTGTGTCGTACACGCAAAATGGCGCACGTTCCAGTTGGAATTGAAGGGTTTTTTTGTTCAACTTTTGTATAGTTAAAGAGCCTATTTGTGCACCAACAAAATTAAATGTCATACTTATAATGTGTTTTTTTATTAGGTGGCACCATATGAGTGGATTAGTAATCCACGTCGGAGCAAGTGAGATACACGCATGTAGTTGCAAAATAAAAGTATCTTTTTGTTCAGGTTTTGTATAGTTAAAGGGTTTACTTGTGCACTATCAAAATTTAAAGTCAATGTTATAATTTGATGTCAAGTTTAGGGTCATATTTATGTATTATGCCAAGAAAAAAATACAACACGATATATAATAATATACAGTATAGCAACAAATATTAATATACATTTGAGAAAAGAAACTAAATACAACCATAACAACATACTAGTGTAGTCCCACAAAGTACTATCACTACCTCAAATAATGAAGTATAGATGCTGTTTTCGATAAATCCTCGATTCAGGACATATAACCGTACGAAGAACAAAAACACAAAAGCACACAACGAGATGAGATAGCACGCTGCTAGGTACTAAAGGAAAAACGACACCCACAAGGTACTATTATAAACTATTTATTCAAAAATATAGACATCACCGAAATACCATAAACAAGAAACTCTAGATACAAATATAGACAAAGCGCGCTTTCCTAATACAACGACTGAACTCCTACGTACCTACTAACCCTCTACCCTAATCATAGTCCTCCATACCTTCCTATCAAGGATCATGTCCTTCGTAAGCTGTAATTGTTCCATATCATATCTAATCATCTCTATCCAATACGCGACATCTAAATCATATTGATAGCGCGATAATATATACACAACTACCTACGCACTTTTTATCTTAATCATCAATTTACATACCTTCTTATCTAAAGTCATATCCACTGATATCGTTTTCGTAATAGCTAGCGTACTTACTGGAGATGTGAGGTAAAAAAATTAGGAAGGATTAATAGTGTTTTTGATCCTTTTAACTATTGGTAAAATCAGATTTTAATTCTTATATTATTTTGCTAAATATATTTAACCTTCAATTTGGTGAAGTGGACACTTTTAATACTTAAATTAGTTGAAGATTTAATTAATATGTATTATGCTAAATTTATACAAATTATTATTATGATATAGTTTTAAAAGTAACCAATATTCCCTAAATTATAGTTTTTTTTAACATATAAGGACAAAAACACACATTCTATTTAACTAAAAATTAAATATATTGATTCATATTTTCATAAAAATATACATCTGCATTGACCACCACATCATCCTGTTAGGTACATTGCACTCTATTTTTTTATGTACCAAGAAAAAAATGCATTTGTTTTAAATTATTTTCTCTGTCTTTTTTTTTTTATATAACTAATGTATTGTAGGTAAAGGCAACCCACAAACACAATATATTTATTTTAAAGAATTAATAAAAAAAATCCTAATTGTAGGTAAAGGCAACCCACAAACACAATATATTTATTTTAAAGAATTAATAAAAAAAATTCTAATTGAAGGTGCTTTTGTCGTCTTCCTTTCATGTATTTGGATATAGCCTAAGAATTAAGTTTGACAAAAGAATTATTAGAATACGATTATATAAATGCTTAATTATAAATTATCAGACAGGTGGAGGTTGATTTTCTTTATAATAATTACTAGGAGCTCGATTAATTTTAAAAAAGCAAAGCAATAAAGCCCCAATTCAAGTTTAACAAAGCTTAGAAGATATTAAATCATCATTAATTACCATGCATATTGTATGCACTTTCTACTAAAGTCATATTTTTAGTGTAAAAATTTCCCACCATAAATAGTTGATTAGATGGGAATTGTATAGTAATGACCTCAATTTAGTGTTAAAAAATTGTTGATGATTCTTAGGGTTATATGAATCATTATTGACCATTTTATTTTTAAGACTAAAGCAATAAGGCTTAACACTTTGGAATATAAAATAAAATATTTATAACTTTTATCCTCTTTCTTATCCCTTTGACTCCAAGGTGATACCAAGAACTTTAAAAGATATCCTCTTTTAGTGGTATAAAAGAAAATAAAATGAAAGAGTAATAATAAAGAATTAAAAAGCAAAAAAAAATATATTCTTTGAACATGCAATCATGAAAATGAACCATTTCAAAATAGGTGTGTTCTAATTGTGTCCACAATTAAAGTGATTCATAAAAGTAATTTCTTAACGTGCAACTAATCCCATCTTCTTGTTAGCTTCCTAATAAAGTGTTGGTTATAAAAAATATTAGTAAAATTCACTGTATGAATGTATTATATAATACTATGCAACGATGTTATAACATTAATAATGTCAAAAAAAATTCAAAGGTTCAATGGATCGTCAATAACGTTTTCGATTGATTTTCTAATGAAAATCGCATATCAATGAGTCAAATTTTGACGCGACATTTATAAGAAATTAATGACTTTCCGGTGGTGTAGTGTTCTACTCATGGTGGAACGGAGAGAGCTAAATAAGTTTTTTTTTAATCGCGATTTGTTCAAATTCTTTTTAAATTGTTAATTATTATAATTTATATAATATCAATTAACAAATGTAGAAATGCCAACAATGATGAGTTTAATTATTATTTGGCTCAATCAAATGAAAATGACCTAGCAATTCTCTCATTTTATTTGACTATAATTTTCTTGTTTTATGTAAATCTCCATTCCAAAAATAGATAGCTAACTTCTACTCATTATTATTTTATCTTAATGAAACCAAACATTTGACAAAAAATTGGTCCAATCCATCCTTGTAAACTAAATTAGTTAAGTGATATTAGTCACTGATCCCACTAATTTAATGGCTGTCACATTGACATATCATTTTCATTTAATTATAAACCTTTCGTTATCTAATTAATTTTTTATTTATTATTCAAATATATTAAAACAAGCAGGAATAATTAGTTTGGAACATATATCAAGATCGCATATTTAATTTATAATAGTAACACCTTAACCACAAGTATATTATTTCGTCACCAAAAATCTATTTGAAAAGACTAACATGGTTTTTTTATTATATTTATAAGTACGATAGTGTTTAGATGAGTTTATGTATATCTTAATTATTTCATTAATACAAATATCGAATATCCCTGATGGAAATTTGATTGGACATCGAATCACATCCTTGAGCACAAAAAATTATCATTATTTCATAAATCGATTGATTCGATTCATTCAAGATATGTATATTTACAAAATAATTAGCAAACTGAGAAATATCGAATATAAATAAAATGGCATTGCTTATTACATGTATTAATTAATAATTTTTCAAATTCTGGCTAACCCAAATATGGAAAAAAATATTTTAATCTTCTATTGTTAATTATACGGTATATATTATCATGCCCGCACGAAGAGATATTCTTTTGATAGTTCAATCTTATTCTTATGATTGGACTTTTTCTAAAAATAAAAAATAATAATTTTTAATGCATTTCTTGGAAAGCGTACCATGCATCGAAGTTTTCGATATGTGCAGGGTCTGAATAAGGGCCGAATTATAAACGTTTATTGCATGCAGTTTTATTCGACATTTTTGCAAGAGGTTGTTTTCACGATTTGAATCTGTGATCTCTTGATCACATGACAACAACTTTAGCAGTTACGCTAAATCTTTGTTTCTACGAGGAATGTAGGGTCTGAGTAAAGGTTGAACTATAAAAGTTTATTGCATGCAGTTTTATTCGATACTTTTGCAAGAGGTTATTTTCAGTACAACTTGAATCCTTGGTCTCTTGATCACATGACAATAACTTTATCAGTTACACCAAATCTATCTTTCTACCAGGAATGTAGGGTCTGAGTAAAGGTCGAACTATAGAAGTTTATTGCATGCAGTTTTATTAGATACTTTCGCTAGAGGCTGTTTTTATGACTTGAATCAGTGATTTCTTGATCACATGATCACAACAAATTTATCAGCTACGCCAAATCTTTCTTTCTACGAGGAATGTAGATTCCAAGCAAAAGTTCAAACTATAGAAGTTTATTGCATGCAATTTCATCCGATATTCTTTTGAGAGGCTGTTTTCACGATTTAAATTTGTGATCTCTTGATCACACGACAACAAATTTATCAGTTACGCTAAGACCTTCTTTCAACGACGAACCAAGATATTATTCTTGTGAAATAAAAACAACGTGGTGTCATAGCAAGAATTTGTACATTTAGGTAGTTGTCAAAAACATTATTGCCAAAAAAATATGGGCAGATACTGTTTGGATGTCAACAATGTGAGCCGACAGTTAATAGGCACTGTATCAACAGAATTTTGAGCCCACGTTTGGTATGTTTCTATCTTTACATCGAATCGTGTAAATTTATAACACCGTCAAAATATAATATATGGTTTAATATTAGGCGAATCAATAATTGAGACGAATTTTTTTTTTGGTTTTTCATCCGGTGTTTGGTGTCCGTATTGGAGCCAAGATTAATTCGGATCGAGCGTTGCAGGGCCTATTAAGGTGGCAGCGCTTCCAACAAAGTTTTCTCCGATCGAACCCTCTACCTCTGGTTAAGGGTGGAGCAGCCTCATCCACTGCATCACAACCCATTTAGATAATTGAGACGAATTTAACTCATGATATCGTGGTAAAGAAATGAATAGTGAATCTAACTTAATTTTAAAATCTAGCTCCTAAGAATTATTTAAGACCATATAAAAACATCGAATATAAAAGTTTTTCTAACACTAGAGGTTACCAGTGGCGGATGTAGAGTAGAAGGCGGAAACCCACACCCGCTACTGTAAGGCTTAAAATTACATAGAAAAATCATCAAACGTTATAAATATTAATAAGTGGGAACCCATAACTAAACCAAGGGATAGCTTAGTGGTAGGAAAGCAGCCCTTGAAACTCACAAGTTTGAAATTCTGGATCCGCCTTTGGAGGTTATATATAAATTTCTAAGTAAACATGGGACATATATATACAACAATAACATATATATTATTTAGTGTGATTTTAAAACTGAAATACGGGAGAGTGAAATATCCGCGGACCTTAGCTTATTCCTAGTGAATATTGACTTATAAAAAGGGCAACTCAGTATGCTAAAGCTTCACCTATGTGCGAGCTGGGGAAGGACCGAATTATAAGCGTTTATTGTACACTAAAGGGGAGGATCTAGGCTAAAAAATTTAGTGATCCGACACCTGTTAAATCCAACACAGAATATGTATAATTATGTAAGAAATATATAAAAATTGGTATAAAATAAAAAAAAAACACTCATGAAACCAAAAAAGATATCTGGATGTTTCGACTTTCAGATGAAATTTTTAAGCATTGGTTATTAATATGCGTGTTTGATCCTTCCGAGCACCCACGATCCTTAAATTCTGAGTTTGCCACTGTGTACACAGTCTTACCTTGCATTTCTGCAAGAGGTTATTTTCACGACTTAAAACCGATAAATTTTTTATCACATGACAATAATTTTATTAGTTACTCCCAATTCCTTCAAATGTTGAACTTATATAGAGTAAAAATCAGTAGGTATAGATGTTTATTGCACATTACAACTGTCTAATAATAAATTTAATCTATCTATATTCCAGTACGTACGTGAAGTTCTTTTGTCCTCTTTCCATCTTAAGTACTACTATTTAATTTCACAATGTCTGTTTGGTGTATGACTATTCTGACTTTGCTGAGTTGTTTTTCATCAAACTTATTCAACATATTTTGGCTAACATTGTTTTTATTTTTAATTCAAATAAACTCCATTAAATTATGGAGGATTCTAGGAAAGAGGGGTCATGTATACTCATGTTTCATTATTTTGACAAAAAAAAAACAAAGATATTTTTGTTTTGACAGCCAAGTGGGAATGCTATTTTATGCTTAAGCGAATGCTTCGAATATTGAAACTCACGTACTTGGTAGTACACCCCTCAGTGTGTCGCCTCGGGACTCGTTCCAAAACGCCTCCAAAGGCATTATTGCTAGTCTTGTTGAAGTTAAATACTGCAAGCCGGCATTGCTTCATCCGACTTTCGCCCATTGCAGAAAATTTCCCACTACTGCCTAACTTAATTAGGTAGAGGAGGATTTGAGAGAACTAATAAGCATGTGTAACTTTGACCCTTTTTGGATAGGTTTGAAAAATCTTATAAGAAAACCTTAGATCACTGTCCAGAATTTGGTAGACGTCACTAAAAATCTAGTATGTGACCAGGAGGTCATGGGCTCAAGCCTTGGAAACAGCATCCGGCAGAAATGCAAGGTAAGACTGCGTACAATACACCCTTGTGGTGGGACCCTTCCCCACCTCGAACCCTGTGGATAGTGGGAGTTTTGATGCACCGGATTACCCTTTTTTTTAATCGAGAACTATATGTATACAACTTCTAAAGATAGGGATAGAATATAAACGGTAACGTAAAATATGATGCTGGGCTATGAGAAAGCCCATTAATCAAACTATAGAGAAAGCCCAAAATATGGCCCAAATTGAAAACAGAACCCTCTATCCCTTCTGGGCTCTGGTGTTAAACATCTGAGCCCAAATTATCGCTATTTTGTGTTGGTCTTCTATTATTTGCTCGACAAGATACATTTTTTTTCGGAAAAAATTCATAAATAGCAACTATAGAGCCTTAATTGTAAGTTTTATAGCAACCCTTTCAAAATTACAAAAAATAGCAATATGTATTTTGTATTTGATTAAACTGTTGCTAGTTAATACATATACAACTAAAGATTCTGTTCCTAATTTAACTCCAATCTGTTTCAATTTAATATGGGAAAAATGGTTCCTTAATTTACGGAACATTAATTTGATAGATTTCTTAACCTTTTACAGATGTCTTTTTCTTTAATGACTCTATTCTAACCACAACCATTATTTTATAGCAACATAATTCAAAATTCAATAACGTTTCTCATAATCTGCAACTCATATCAATTTAAGAAAAAAAAGTCTGCTTCTAAAATTTATGTGCATCGTCTAATGTTTTGAGAAGAGTTTGATAAGACAACGCTCCAAATACAGGTATCAATAAACAAATATGATTTTGTTTGTGAATTTTTGAACTATATTTGTGAAAATCGCTGAAAAAATCGTAACAACAGTGGTTTGATCAGTTCTCGAACAAAGTGGTTTGATCAATAATTTCTTTTTACAAATTAGAGTTTTCCATCACGTTTGTAGGTTGAATATTGATCTACAATTGTTATAGTTTATTTTGTATTTTTTCCCGTTTCAATTAAACAATTTGTTTTTGTTGGATTTCGTTTCGAAGTTTTGTATATACTAATAAGTTATTGTGTCAAAGGGTTCGAACATTGTAGACCTGTAATAATCGTTGATGCAAGTCATCTCGGAAAACTGTTGCTGGTAGTTTTGTAACTGCTTATACCATGGATGGAATCGTAAGTCCTTCTTATATATGCATTTAACATTACATATACTGCCAGCTATATGTATTTGTAAAATACATAGGCAGTCTGTTTATGTGATCACTGGTAGTTACCTTTATGTATTCCAATTTACATATGCTGCCAGCTATATGTATTTAAAAAATACATATTGTAACACCCCGTACTTAATTACGTGCATTAGCCATGGTTATATGTGTTGGAGT
>NC_061120.1:220861251-220873735 GCF_002878395.1 Capsicum annuum
CATTGTTTATACATGGTTAAAATGAGCTCCTTATGTATACACAGTAGGTGTTGAACTCCCTTCGATAGAAAATTACATTGTTTATGCATGGTTTAAGTGGTCAAAATGAGTTCTTTATGCACATGTAGTAGATGTTGAACGCTCTTCGATCGAAAATTACATTGTTTATACCTGGTTAAAATTATTTGTTATGTGTGCGTAGTATGTGCTGAACACCTTGTACAGAAAATTCCACTTTTTATATATGATTAAGATGAGCTCCGGTAGAAAATTATACTCTTTATATATGGTCAAAAAGATCTCCTTATGTATATAAAACTTGATGTTGAACTCCCTTTGATAGAAAATTACATTGTTTATACATGGTTAAAATAATTTGTTGTGTGTAGTATGTGTTGAACACCTTGGATAGAAAATTCCACTGTTTATACATGATTAAGATGAGCTCTGGCGGAAAATTATACTATCTGTATATGGTTAAAATTGTCAAAACCAACTCCTTATGTATATAAAATAGATGTTGAACTCCCTTCGTTAGAAAATTACATTGTTTATACACGGTTAAAATTATTTGTTATGTGTATGTAGTATGTTTTGAACACCTTGGATAGAAAATTACATTGTTTATATATGGTTAAGATGAGTTCCGGCAGAAAATTAAACTGTTTATATATGGTTAAGATTATTGTTTATGTTTGTATAGTAGATGTTGAACCACTTTCGGTAGAAAATTACACTGTTTACATTGTTTACGTATATTCCGAAGAAAACTTGGCCGTTATAGTGAAATGTTGTTATAGAGAGGTCTGTAAGCTAATTGTGTGTGTATTTTATGGGTAAGGATCTGATTTTGATTGGTAATATTTGCAGAGGTGTCTTCTTTTATGCACGCATGTGAAGGAGATGCAGTGACAAAGCTCACAAATGAAAAAATTCCTTACTTTAATGCGCCAATTTACCTTCAGAACAAGACCCAGATTGGGAAAGTTGATGAGATTTTTGGTCCTATTAATGAATCCGTAAGTAATCTCGTTTCATGCTGTTGTTGTTTTACTTACTGTTTGATCTTTTTCAGTAAAGATGTCAGCCTTAGTATATTGTTGTTGTGGTTTTTCATTAAGATGCTGGTGGAGGATTTTGGTACTTTGTCCTTTGGGGAAGGTATGGGAAACAGCCTCTTTACCTTCATAAGGTAAGGTAAGGCTGCACACACCACCCTCCCACTTGTAGAAGAAAGATTTGAATGAATGGTTGCAAAGTTAATGGAGAAATCATAGCATCATTGTATAAAAATTGAATCTTTATTGAATTTGGAATCTTTGAAAGTCACGCGGTTGTATAGAATTGGATTGATGTCAAATGTTTTGAACCATTACAAGATAAAGTGTCGTTTAATTGAAATTGAGCAAGTGGTTTCTTTCTTCATTAGGCTTCAAGAGTTCAAGAGGAATCATGGAAATGATTTTGTTATGGGAAAGAAAGGAAAGTTCTTACCTTTTTCGCTCGATAGTGTACTTAACTAGAGACTTGCTTGGTGGTGAGTGGTGACCTTAACTTGTTTTCGACATGTACAATTGAACCAAGTTCTCATAGTTTAATGCTTCATTTTACCTCTAGAGCAGCACCTAGATAAAAAAACTTGGGAACTTTTGTCCTATTGGTGTCTTCTAGTAATCCATTTGCCTATGTTACCTTCTTACTTCCTTGGAATCGAATTTGTCGATTTTAAATGCTGAAAGTAGTGATGTTTGGTTATGATTTATGCAGCTTTTTTCAATTAAGATGATGGAGGGAATCATTGCAACTTCATATTCAGCTGGAGATAAATTCTACATTGACCCAGCTAAACTTTTGCCGCTGGCCAGATTTCTTCCACAGCCAAAGTACGTTTTCTTTGCTTTACTTCACTCTTCGTTTCCTCTGGATATTCTTTTACGCCACATGAGCTAACTATTGAGTAAAAATTACGATGGTTCAAGAATAACTTGTAAAAGAAAAGTGTGTGAGATGAAGATGGTAAGAGCTTTCAGACTATTTTGTATTAGAATGGCACAAGGGATAAGTAGCTTGATGATACCTTTTCGCAAAGAGAGGAGATGCAGCTGAGATACAAATACGATGTTGTAATTCCAAATAGGCGAACTCGAGGACCTTAGCTGTAACTGCAGTGTCCTTTAGATGAGCAAGATATCTCTTAAAATCCTAATGAGAAGATGCTTTATCGTTAGAATGTTGAAGTCTGGACTTGTGCCCAAGAAATGAATTGATTTGCGGAGGCATTTATTTATGAGCTTCCTGCGCTCTTCCAATGTCTTTTGTTTTTTGATGTTGAGCAAATGCCAAACAGTTGTGTTAACCATTGCAGGGGACAGCAACAAGCTTCTAGAGGCGGTGGACGGGGTGGAGGAAGAGGTGGGAGAGGCGGACGTGGAGGTGGTGGTTTTCGCGGGGGTAGAGGTGGAGGTGGTGGTTTCCGTGGGGGTAGAGGACCTCCACGAGGTGGCCGAGGAGGGGGTTTCAGGGGTAGAGGACGATTTTGAAAAGAAATATAATGTACTTTTAATCTCTCTATTTTAGTTTGTAATTCTGAATGCTATTGAACTCAATTGGGAGAATGTCAGCATAGCTCCTTTCTTCTGTTAATTTTTGCCCTCTTCTTTTATCTTCATCTTACTTCTATTTAACAGGCATTGTGTCTATTTCGTAAAACTAAATAACACCCATCATGGTAAACTGCGTCGTGATTTAAAGGCCAATTAGTACTCTAGTTAGTGCATTTTATGTTTTTCTTTGGCCTTGAGGAGTTATTTGTTTCATTATTCAAAAAGTAGTAAGTAATTGTTATGTTGAATGTCGAGAGTTAATTCGTCTTAGTCTTACATATCACCAGGGTCCATGAACCTTGGAATAGCTACTAAATTAAGTAGTAGTCCCAAAACACGCCCAGGCCTTGGGTACACCTCCGAAATCGTGGGCTAACACTCACTGATTTGGTCCAAAAATGATCCGTTCATGTTGTTTTGCCTGTTTGACCACTCAAATGATTGCGCCGGCCCTCTCTCTCCAGCTCCTCAGCCTGCCTGGGAGCCCCCAGTCGATTCTCGGCTCAAAACAAGCTCGGGCCCCGGGCACACTCCCAAAATCGTGGGTTAACACCCACCAATTTGACTCGAAAATGATCTGTTCGCACTGTTTGACCACCCTTAGCCCATCGATTTGACCCGAAAATGGCCCCTTCGATCCCGCCGGCCCACCCTCCCCTGTCCGAAAATGGCCCCTTCAATCCCGCCGGCCCACCCTCCCTTGCTCCTCAACTTACTTGGGAGCCTCCAATCGATTTTCGGCCCAAAACACGCCCGGGCCTCGGGCACGCCTTGGAACCGTGGACTAATCCCTATCGATTTGGCCTGAAAATGATTTATTCGCGCTATTTTGCCCGTTTGACCACCCAAACAGCCTTGCCGATCCCGCCGCCCCACCCTCCTCCCACTCCTCAGCCTGTCGGGAGCCCCAGTCGATTTTCGGTCCAAAACACGGCCGGGCTCCGGGCACACCCCAAGAATCGTGGGCTAACACCCACCGATTTGGCCTGAAAACGGCCCGTTCCTGCTGTTTCGCCCATTTGACCACTCAAACGGCCCCGCCAGACTAGGAGGTCACAAGTTCAGAGTGTAGAAACAACCTTTGACCAAAATGGAAGTAAGACTGTGTACAATGGTCCGGCCTTTTTGGGACCCTATGCATAACAGAAAGTTTTAGTATACTAGACTACCCAGTGTCCATGACCTCAAAACAATCCACACAGTAACATTCAGAAGAGAGACAGATTACAATAAACGGCTACAGACAAGTACACAAAATCTAGTTTAACTGATAAATATGGAAAGACTCTGTTAAACCAAGTGCCTCTTTCAATGCTTTGTAATAGGAGTACAATTTAGAAGCCACTTTGTCCAAGTGCAGAACTTTCAGTTACACAAAGATTTGAAGAAAAAAGAAAAAACCGAAAAACCGAAAATTGAGGTCAAAGCCAGAACATCAAATGGATAAAGCTTTTGCTAAATTGATATGGAGAAGTGAGTAAACTCCATGCTTTTCGAAGTTTTATTTGAAATAAAACAAAGCCATCACGCGTTTCATTTCTCAGGCCTCCCATCCCCGAAGAACAGTTGCTCTAGCTACACGGTTAACACCTAAGGTGAAAGCGCCCATACGGAGATCACAGTTGTGTGTCTTGCACATTTCCTTTACATCTTTAAAACCTCTTGTCATGTATGTCTTCAGTTCATCATTCACCTTCTTCTCATCCCACATGAAGCCTTGGATGTTCTAGCATTACAAAAACATCGAAATAGTCGATACACTAACTGAATAATAAGAGCTCTTGGAAGTTTTTAACATGTTTCTTTTAGTGCATAACATAGGAAACAACAGAACGAGAATGTATTATACCTGGACCCACTCAAAGTAACTGACGGTGACACCACCCGAGTTCGCGTATATATCTGGTAGAATGGTAACTCCTTTCTTTGACAAAATCTGCAGAGGATGAGAATTAGTTAAGATGCTGCGGGTGTCTTATGCGTCTCAGGTAAGATTTTTAACTATCGCACCAGCGTATACGTCGTTTTTATCCTTTCCGTTGGACGCAAACGTGGAGGTAGAGAGGCTGTTTCTGACGAACCCTCAGTTCAAAGTGGAGCAAATCAAAGGGTCCAAAGTGGAGCAAATCAAAGTAGTTACGAAAAGGGTAAAAGGTGTGTAGAGCATTTACAAAAGGAACAGTAACAACAACAGTGCGATACTCGAAACACGATAAACAACAGATCATGGAGATATAAAGAGCAAGAAACTACAAGAATAAGGCTAATACTGCGACAGACTGTTCTTAAATGGATTGTGAAAAAAGAAAAAGGAAAGAATCATTCCACTGACCTCATCGGCTTCTGGATCAGTTGGATGGTTAGCAGCCTCAACGATATATTTGGCTTTAATTTCATTTGCATTATCCCTTCAAAGAACAGTTCAAAGATATCACAAATATGACACAAGAGGATTCTCGATTACTCGTAATTCTATGCAAAATTGTGAACATACTTGTTGATTACTCCACCGAGGGCAGCTGGGATAAGAACATCACAGTCTTCTACCAGTATTGAATTTGCATCAATTACATGTGCATCATGGAAACCTTTAACTCCACGAGTTTCCTTCACGTGTTTGAATAGGCTTTCTATGTCGATTCCCTTCTCGTTCTTTATGGCACCTGTTATGTCACTTACTGCAACAACTTTCCCACCTTGCTTGTGAATGAGTTTTGCAGCCCAGGAACCAACATTACCAAATCCCTGAGATGAAGAAAACCGTTATCAAATTCCCCTGCTCAACCAACCAATTTGATAGCGTAGAAGTAGTAGTAATTTAAAGACACATGAAAAAAACCGTGTGTTTTCATGATGAACTTTATCCATGCTTGGATATATAATCATAATACAAGAAAAGCAAACATTTTTGACTGTGCTAACCTGTATAACAAAACGCTGCCCAGCAATACCTTTACCGTGCTCATTAAGCAAGGCTTCTGCAGCAAAGAGAGCACCCCTTCCGGTAGCTGCATCTCTGCCTAGCGATCCGCCAAGATCCTGTCATAAATTATTATACTCCTCTCTTAAGCTCAATTAACAAATAATGCTCCGAAAACAGATAATGAAGTCATTGCCACTACAAACTTTGTGCATATCTAAACTAGGACCAAACTATGCAACGAACGCAAAATAGCAGTCGGGCTCACCAAGTGAACACTCAACACCAATTGGATCATGTAAAATGGATTATAGATTGCAGAAACACATGAATTGGAAAATGGAAATATAACTCCGTTTTCTCTTTGGCATACTTACAATAGGTTTTCCAGTTACCACGGCAGGTGAATAACCATGAAATTTTGAGTACTCGTCTAGAATCCATGCCATTGTCTGCATAAAGCAATTACCAATCCAGTTAGATGAATGACATCTTTTTCCATCCATTGAAATGCTAGGCCGGCATAACAATTTTTCCACGTACCTGAGGATTTGTTCCCATATCTGGTGCAGGAACATCGGTGTGGATTCCAATTAGGTCATGTATTTTTTGAGTAAATACTCGAGTAAGTCGTTCCAACTCAGAGATACTCAGGTCACTAGGACTGCATCCTATACCCCCTTTAGCCCCACCATATGGTATATTGGCAACGGCTGTCTTCCATGTCATTAGCTGTGCTAATGCATTCACCTCATCTGGATCAACCTACATTAGACACCAATAATGACCATATAACATATGCTATATCAATCAACGATGTTGCAAGGATCCTCTAAAAATGTCGTTGCACCTGTGTCAAATCCTCCAAAAAAAAAGAGCAACGTTGGGGGATTTGACACACGTATCCGAGCATCAATCCAATGGATGACATCATAAACACACTATTGATAGAACTATTCAGACTGCAAAATATCTAAACACTATTTGTATTGCTATCAGCATTAATGAGTAATAGTCTATCATAGATAAGAAAAACAACCTCTGGATGGTATCTGATTCCGCCTTTCATAGGCCCTCGAGCATTGTCGTGTTGTACCCTGAATCCAACAAAAGATGCCAATGTGCCATCATCTTTCGGTATAGTACACTCCACCTATAAATTTTGTACAAATCAGTCCACATTCTTTAATAAAACTGGAAACACACACACACGCATACAAAATCAGTCTGCTAAGCACAATAATATATGATCAGCTAAAAACCACGAGCCTGATTCTGAAGATTATCAATAGAACTCCCATATATTCAACTCAAGCTCAGTATGCAAAATACAAAGTCTAAAAACAACTATTGCTCGAACTCTTCAAAAAAGTCATCAAGTGCGTGTCGGATCCTCCAAAAGTATTGCATTTTTGGCGAATCTGACACAATTCCAGCAACATTTTTAATAATCATGCTCAAAGTTCAAAAACAGCTATGCTGCTCGAACTCTTCAAATATATCAACAGGCACGCATCTAACCCTCCAAAAGTACTGAACTTTTGGGAGAATCTGACACCACTGCAGCAACACTTTTGAATAATCATGCTAAAGACAAAGTCCAAAACCAGCTAAGTTGCTCGAACTCTTCAAAAATGTCAACAAGTGCGCGTCAGATCCTCCAAAAAGACTGCATTTTTTGAGAATCCGACACGGATGCAGCAACATTTTTCAAAAATCCAAGCAACAAAGTAAACCAGAACAAAACTTTCTAGTTCCCAATTGTCCCAATAAAATCTAAACATTTGCACCAAAGATTGAAACCCCTTGTCATCAAAAGCATAATTAGGCAAAAAAAAACATGATCTTTAAACTATTTTCAAGATCCCAACACCCAAATCAATATCTTCAAGAACCCCTTTTTGCACCCAAACTAAAAAAAGAACCCCTTTTTACACCCCAAACAAAACAAAAACCTCCTTCTGCACCCAAAAAGATCAAAACTTTACCCCTTTTGCATCCAAAAAGATCAAATTTTTAACCTTTTAGCACCCCAAAAAGATCAAATTTTTTCTCTTTACACAAATTCAAACAAAAGAAAAATAAAGTTACCTTAATTTCTCTGAAGGGGATTAACAAACTTTGTTCCAACTTTGAGTCTAAACCAAGAAGTCTAGCTGCCAGCTTAAAATTTCTATTAGTTGCTGCTAAAGCATTCATGATTTCTCAATTAAGGGTACCTAAATATATCCAAATATATCAAAATTAACAAGAAAAAAAATATATAACAAAATCAATCAAAGATCAAATCTTTAACAAGAAAAAAAAAATCATAAATCAAGAAGTATTTATAGTTGAATTTCAGCTAGATCTCAGTATAGACATATTTATATAATTCAAAATTTCAAACAATTGTGTCATGTGCACGTCTTAATTCTTATCCAATTATTAAAATATATATATATATAATTTTCTTACCAAAAAATAAAATAAAATCAAGAAGTCAATAAACAGATGCTATGTAGAAAATTGATCAAGAAAAAATATTGAACATGTGAATATTAATTACTACTATAACTCAACAACATGAATAGGCCACTATATATATAATTTTAGTAGGTGTAACTGTGTGTACATGTATATAATATAGTCAATTGTCAGCAAGATTAAAGCCACCGTTTAAGTATTAATTATTAATTAAAAAATTAAACATGCATATTGACTAATGACTCGTTTTCCATTTGCATTTTCGAGTCTTTTTACTTTATCTCCAATCATTATATTTCTTTTATTACAAACTAAACTATTGTAATATTGTTCTATTAATTTCTATTATCTTTCGTATCTTTATTATATTTTTTAAAAGTTGATTTTCTTCATTTTGAGTTAAATGTTTATCAAAAATTCAAAAATTAAGGCAGTGATATTGATTACGTACACTTTATCTTTCCCTCGATAATATCTCCTCTATGAGAATATATTGAGTAAGTTATCGTTGTTATATAGGACGTGATCAGTGTAATCTAACACATTATAATAAATTAGTTAATATTTGTTGAAAGTTATTAATAAATAGTGTTAGTTATAATTATTTTTTAATGATTTAATTGTGTAAATATTATTTGCGCTATGATTGAACAAACTTTAAGCTTATCGCTTAAGGATTTAAGTTATATATATTGAAAGTGTAATTTAAATTATATGGATTGATGATTATTTCCTTTTTTTAAAAAAAAAAATCTTGTGTTTGATTTAACTTGATATGCATGGGTTCTAACACATTGTTATGTTATTATTATGATGTTGACAAAATGAAAAAGGATTTTAGTGGTAGTTTGGTTTGGAAACAAATTATGGATTATTAATTTCTTTCTTAAAGAGGGATTAAAAAACACTATAATATTGCGATTAGTTTCATACATTTTGTCTCAATCAAACAGTGATGGAGCCAGAATTTTCACTATTGGGGTTCATAAGTGAATATAAAAATTAATCGAAGGGGGTTCAACATCTACTATATATACATAAAAAAAATAATTTTAATCATGTATATATAACATAATTTTTTGTTAAAGGGAGATTCGGATGAACTCCTAACCCAAGTATAGCTCTGTCCCCACAATCAAACATGAGATAAATTCTTAATTTAAATTAATTTTGAAATTAATTATCATTATCCCTCTTATGAAACGAACCGTTAGTGACATAGAGGTTGTGTTTAATACTATCTTTCTTATTTCACATTTTCTAAGTGGTCTTTCTTTTCTTGTTGGATGACTACTATTAAAAAAGAAGACAGTTACGTCTCTTAATTTATAGTCAAATTATAATGATGTTAAAACAACTATTTTCATCTCTCTTAGTATTTAATAATAATATAAGCGAGGACGAAGACTAATAACCGTCATGTGTGGTGCGTTAAAACAATCACTATGCACAAAATTCGAAAAAAAAAAATCAAATCATAGTAGTTTATTGTATATATTTATATAAGAGACTATTTTCATGATTTGAATATGAAACTTTCTAATCACATACAATAACTTTATCGATTACTGTTGCTCAAACATTTATTTTACATGAGTTATGTAGCTAGCTATCAAGAAGGTAAGCCTTGAAGTAATCGATAAAGTTGTTGTCATCAGGACAGTGACGGACCCAGGATTTAAGCAGAGTAAGTGCTTACTACAAAAAAAAATAAAAAATCACATGCACCTAACCAACTTCTTGTTTAATGGGTGTTTTTATATAATTTATACCCATTTTTGTATATTTTTATGTAATTATACCTATTCCGCATCGAGTTTAGTGGGTGCCGAAGCACCCAAATTTATGTGTAGGTCCGTCCCTACATCAGGAGCGGATCTATCACTCGAAATGGGGATTCTCAGGAACCCCCAAACATTTTCATAAATCTTGTAATTATATTTAAAAATATATTAAACAGATAATAATATAAAGTTAGGAACTCATTAACATAGTTAGTGTTTGGCTTAATGATTCAAAAGATTCTTCCAGAATCACTGCTCAGGCTGCGTACAATAATACATCCTTGTGGTGGAGCCCTTTTCCGAATCTTACACTTAGCGAAAGTTTTAGTACATCAAGCTACCTTTTTCTTTTATGTAGCTAATCAATTCTTCAAGTTATCGTACTAGGTTTATTATGGATAGGTAAAGTTTATATATTATAGATGAGTTTAATTTAACGATATAAAATATTTTATATATTGTTAGTACACAGGCTTAAATTCATTCAAGAATTTTATTTCTGTAGATCAACCCCACACCAATTGAGTCTATACAATTTTAGGTGCAACTGGAACCTAAATGTGACCCCAAAAATAAAGGAGAAGCCATTTCAAACTTCTTGAGTAATGGAGAGACAATAATGTCTTCAATTTGCAACTTTTATTTTTTAAAAATATAGAATGTAAAAGGTAAAGGTATAAAAATAGTTTAATTAGTAGACTAAAAAAGGGTATATTTAATTAAGAATTAATATGAGTATCTTTTTTTTTTTTTGTCTTTTCTTATACTTTATCATATGCACGAATTTAACTTATATACACTGACGATATAAAGAGTTTTTATACTATTTATGTATTTAATCACCAATCAGAATATAGTAGAAAGCACCAAGTTTGATGTAAAAGAGTGCAACCTCATGTACTAAAATTTTTGTTATGCGTAGGTTTTGGAGTATTCTTAACACAAAGGAATTAAACAATAAATATAAAATAGGGAAAAAGATTCGAAATATACCTAAATTTTGACGAAATTTATTGAAACACGCCTCAATTTTGCGGGATTCCTATGACCCCTTTCGACTATTTATTATCGTATTTTTGTGGCATATATTTGCCCAGCTGGACTATTGCGTGTACACGCACACTGAGCGTGTAAGGGTCAGTGGTCCGGCGGGACAAATATATGTCACGAAAATACGAAAATAAATTGTCGAGTAGGGTTCATAGGAATCCCGCAAAATTGAGATGTGTTACAGCAAATTTCACCAAAAAAATAGATATATTCCTGACTCTTTTCCCTATATTATAAAACACTAAACAGGTTTATGACCTGAATTTCAAGCAAACAAACAAGGAACTAACCAATTTGAATTTTTTTAAAAAATAAAGACAATAATGTTAAATTTACCTCAAGAAAGAAGGAATTAAAGCCAACAGAATAATGAACTAGATATATATAATTATTCCTTGAGTTTTGAACTGTAATTCAATGAATTTATATCAATGAAAAAGAATAAACATAGAATCAGATTCAATATTATCATCCCTCTATATTAATTCTCTATGCATGGCTAGTTGCAAAAGATATTCACATCAATATTATGATATTTTAATTTACTATCACATATATGTTAAAATATATGTAATAAATATAACTTAATGACTTTTTTTTATATCGTTTTGATCAGGTCAAACAGTTGATTAGTAATAGAAAAAATAACATAAATATGTTAAACATGTAATAAATAGAAGTTAATGACTTTTTTTTGGTAATGGATAGTGGATACCTAAGGCTAACAATCAGGGACGGGGCTACCTTTTGGCGAGGGGTTTATTTGAAAATTATATTATTTATACATGGTTAAAATTATTTTTATGTGTATATAGTAAATGTTGAACTCCCTTCAATTTGTTCATATGTTTGTACACCCGTAGTGAAAATTTTGGCTCTACCATTGCTAACAACCTTTCCTAGATTGTTTTGATTAGGTCAAACGATTGATTAGTAATAGAAAAAATAACATAAATATATACCTTAACTTATTATATTTACATAAATTTCTACTCTTACAAAGTGGTGGAACCTTTTTTCGGACCCTGCGCATAGCGAGAGTTTTAGTGCACGGGTCTGCTCTCTTTTTTACAAAGTAATTATAAAAAATTTACTTAATTATATCTTTGTTGGATGTATCGAGAGCTAATTATGACTTTTTTTTTATGAAGGATAGTGGATACCTAGGGCTAACAACCTTAACTAGATTGTTTTGATCAGGCCAAATAATTGACTAGTAATAGAAAAAATAACATAAATATGTTAAACACGTAATAAATATAAGTCATGACTTTTTTTTATAAAGGATAGTGGATACCAAGGGCTAACAATCAGGGACAGAGCTATCTTTTGGCGAGGGGTTTATTCGAATCACCTTCGATGAAAAATTATATATTATTTATATATAATTAAAATTATTTTTTTAATGTATATAATAGCTATTGAACTCCTTTCAATAAACACTCATAATAAAAATTCTGGCTCCGCCACTACTAACAACCTTTCCTATATTGTTTTGATCAGGCCAAACAATTGATTAGTAATAGGAAAAATAACATATATTATATTTTCATAAATTTTCACCTTTACAAAGTAATTACAAAAATTTCAACAAATTATATATCTTTATTGGATATATCAAAAACTAATTATGTATCTCGACAGATCCAAAATTAAAAAAA
>NC_061120.1:220873835-220956834 GCF_002878395.1 Capsicum annuum
GGACGTACTTTATATTGAGATTTTTCTTTCTTAGTTCTCGAATTTGAGATCTGGGGGATCCTATCCATCCTATAATACTTAATGACATTAGCTTCGTCCGGATCTCTAGTTAGCAGTCCGACACACTAAAACTCTCGTAATGCACAGGGTTCAAGGAAAGGGCCTGACCACAAGAATCTATTGTAATCAACTGATATATGAAATTAATCGTCTAAAAAAACAAGAATATGAAATTAAAAGAAGAAATATTACTTCGAAGAGTTCAAGTTCAAAAATAATTTAATTCCAATTTCTCGTTTTCTTCCAACCTCACAAAAGTTGTTTTTAATCATAATACACAAAATTAACTTTCAGATATTATCTACCAGGAAAAATAAAAACAATTGTGATCAAGAAAGGAAATAACTAAAATAAGGAAATTAAAGTCCCTATTCTAAAAAGAAAATAATATAAAACTTCAAATTAATTAAAAAAGGCAACGAAATATCCCTTCTTGGAAATAAATAATAAACCGGTAGACCATATTTATAAGTCATTCAGACGTTAAACGTTAGGCGATAATCTAATATTTTATTTTGTCCGTAATAGAGAAACATATGATTTTGACATTAGTGTATATCGGCTTTTAAAATTTGTGTAATTGTGAAAATAATATGGATTATGAAAAATTATTAGAAAGGAATAAATAAAATAATCCAATAGATGATATTGCTTTTACAAATACATTATTCATAATCAGAAAGGTCACATATTACACCAATAATGTAGAAATGTCCCTTGAACACAATATTATTCTTCTAGGTATATTGAATTATATTCTTGAAGAGTTATTTTTCCAAAAAGTTGAGACAATAAAAATAATAAAAATTGAAACACCTTTCACTATTTCATGTGATAGAAAGCAAAAATAAATAAATAAAGTGTAATTCTATGCAATAAGCTCTGATATGCAGTGATTGGCTGCCCGAACTCTTCGATTCGCATTGGGTATTATGTATGTCGTTTTATCTTGCATTACTGCAATAGATTATTTTTGTGACTTGTATTTAAGACTGTAACTTTTACCGTTGCATCGAGGCTTCCTTTTATGTGACATAAAACAAAATATTTTGAAATTTAGTGCACATTTACAAGTGTAGATAGTACTCCACCCGTTCATTTTTACTCGTTACTTTTTTGTTTTATGAAAATCAATTTGACTAAACTTCGAAGCCAAATTAATTTAATATATTATATTTTAAATTAAGATGTTCGAAAACTATATGAAAAATGTTATGAAGTTATAACTTTACTTATATTAATATGATTACAAAAATACACTTCAAAATGATTGTCAAAAATCATGTCGTTTGACTATCGAGGAGTAAAATATGACAAATAAAAGTGAACGAAGAGAGTAAAAAATGAGTTTTCAGTCAACAAGAAAATAAAAGATATTGCCAGAGAGTGTGACAAGAGATGAAAAAGATAGTTCCAATGTGGAGGGAATCTTGAGATTGAAATCCTCAGAATCTATTAGATTCCACAAAAACAGCACATTATCCAATGAGGATTCCTTTGATCCTTTGAATTTGGAAACTAATTTTGTGCTAATGTTTTTGGAATTTGATAGCAACCCCACTTATAAAAGAGAGTTTATTCACATTGTGTTAATGTAATATCACTAATTTTGTATTGCGAGGATTCATCTTGCCAAATTTTGTGTTGGCCGTCAGCGTACCTCAAAGTTCAAAATTTTATGACGATGATATCCAAAGAGCTTGCATGCATCTTAACTATTCCATCGGTGGTACCTGCTACCTTTCTCAGCACAAGTATCGAGTAACCTCTATCCAAGCTTGGGATAGGCAAAGAAGTTCAAAGTTTCATGACGATGATATCCAAAGAGCTTGCATGCATCTTGACTATTCCATCGGTGGTACCTGCTACCTTTCTCGGCACAGGTATCGAGTAACCTTTATCCAAGCTTGGGATAGGTACAGAAGTTCAAAGTTTTATGACGATGATATCCAAAGAGCTAGCATGCATCTTGACTATTCCATCGGTACCTGTTACCTTTCTCGGCACAGGTATCGAGTAACCTTTATCTAAGCTTGGGATAGGTAAAGAAGTTCAAAGTTTGATGACGATGATATCCAAAGAGCTTGCATGCATCTTGACTATTCCATCGGTACCTGTTACCTTTCTCAGCACAGGTCATCGAGTAACCTATCCACTAAGGCTTAGGTTCTTTTTGAACCCGAAACATGATTCTCGTTCCACTTCACTGAACACTAGGCCACATCGTCGCACTGTTGGTTAAAAGATGACTATGAACAAGTTGTAGAACATATTAAAAAAAATTATTGTGAGCATTTACATTCAAAACTGAAAGATATAGTAAAGCACATTTACAGACGGAAAAAGTAAGTGATCAATCTGTTGCAGAAGCTTTAGCTAAGATCAACTTGTAACTTGATTGACATGTATAACAGTGTAAGAATTGCACCTTGTGGGAATGGAGCATATCTAGCAACATTGGATGCGATCCACGTGGCTATAACCACCAACGCGACTATGCTACTGCTGGTTTTGCCACAAACCCAACTTGCAAACGAAAGGCATAATGTAAGTAGGACGCCACCTCTGCCTCCTAAAATCCATGCAAGTAGGTAACCAATCTTGTATCCGGCATCTAACTTTCGATCAAGCAAGGCCTTGAGGCTACTAAATGTCAAAGACAAACGAATACCTACGGTGTACATTAGAAATAAAGAGAGGAAGGCAGATCTGAGCACTTCCGCGAATGGACCCCTTTCTTCATCTAGAGTTTCTTCTTCGGACTCCTCATCTTTATCGAAGTTTTCCCTTGTATCATACCTTTCCCAGGATCTCTCTCTTTGCATTTTTCGTCTGAGATCAGACCACCTATAGGTCCTTATGCCATTGTCATATTCAAAATCGTACTCCCAGACGCCCCCCAAAGGCCTGTCAGTATAATCCTGATGTCGAAGAGCTTGATCATACTGATTTCTTGATGATTCGTCAGATAATACCTGCCCAAACAGACTTCTCCGTGATGTTAGAAATTTAATTAAAAGGAATTCTGACAACAAACTATAAGCTTATTACTAGCATCTGAACGGGACAAGCATAGTTTCCTCAGAGGTCCAAAAGCTCAAAAGCAAAGCAAAAACAATTCAAACGACAATAGGGCCTCCAATTTTGTTGAATTTTATTTCTCTTCCTCTCAACCCTTCCCGCAGTAATATAAACTCTCAGCTGCTCTCACCATCCATGTAACACTCTCTTAATTTTCCTCATTCTTCTTTTCCTTAGAAAAATGAGCCTTCATGTTCAGTCTCATACATACAAATGGCCATTTACACTTCCACTAGGTGGCCTCTTGAGTACTCGACAAACACGTCCGTCAACTACTTGGTACATTTGCTTGTACTCCATTTAGGAAAAAGGATTAACATAATAATCGACCCCCTGAAGCCAATTTAAATTCCAGATCGAGAACTAAGAAACAAGTTTCCTCCTTCATGTCCAAGCAATGGAATGCAATATGAGAAATTCAACAGAACAACTATTTCCTTAATACTATCTTAGGATGTTTTCGACTACCTAGCACCTGGAAAACCTCAGAAGCTGATGTGAAAACACGTTAACTAGAATTGATTCATGCATTCCAGAGTTGAGCATATCAGCATATGAAATAACCAAATAAAAGTTATCCAACCATGGCTGGAAATAGTCAAATTTACAGCAAGGCTGGACAGTGGACTCTGCAGTAAAAATTGTCTCTCTCATCCTCTCCGGGTGTGTGTCGCCCTGTCCCCACCCAAGCAAAGGCACCAACCCAGCTTAGGATATGAATTCTTAGTTGTATAAATAAGAAATATGCCAGAAGCCAAGACGAAGCGACTCACATCATATGCAAGATGGATTTTCTTGAAAACTTCATCAGCTCCTGGATCCTTGCTAACGTCAGGATGATACTGGATTTTTGATGTACAAAATACAAATAATTGATAGAACAAGAGTCAGTAACTTTCCAACAGCGCATTGCTAATCTATAAAAAAACTTTCCAACGAAGATCACGGATGCAGGAAAGGAAACAAGAATTTCACCACACCATTCCAAAAGAAACACACACACTTATAAGCAAAAGTATTCAAGCTTTTATATAAGAACGTCGTACTTAAAAATGCATTAACTTGTAGCTATAGTAACTATACAAGAAGGCATTCTGTGTCTATGCCAACAAAAGTTCAAGACAACAAGACAGGGACAACCATATATGACCATGGACAAGAAATAATAGTTACCCATGCCCTTTACCCAGAAAAGATCTTCAATAGCTCCAGATACTTAAAAAAACTATATTTTTCACAGGCCACAATAGCAACTCTTAGGAATGTTTGTCAATGGGAACTAAGTTGCTCAGACTCTTCAAAAATGTTGTTGCACCTTCCACAAATGAACTATTTTTGAGAGATCCGACACGCACGCGATGAGATTTTTGAAGAGTCCGAGCAACATAGAATGGGAAACTGCTTGGAAGAAGGAAAAGAGAGACAAGGATCGATTGAGGTGAAATATCATTCTCCTCCTATTGTTTGTGTGACTAATTGGAAAGTAACTGACGACGTCCTACTTGTGTCTCATTCCCTAAAAGTTTCTTGAAATATAAGGGAGAGCATGTACCCAATTGAAGTATAAAAGAACTTCTACCTGAAATTCTAGCTCACAGTTGGCTTCAATTATTTTAGTTAGCATTCTTTCTAGAAAGAACTAATATGACACATCACTTGCACTCTTTCTCTTTATTAAAAAATGAAGGAAATCCAAGAAAGCAATGAAATTGCAAATTCGGTATCTAGAAATCAAGGCTCAATTGCATTTTAATATCCAATAACCACCTAAAAAATGTCTTCATCCTGCTTGTATTATACTATAAACCTATTTGCCAAAAAGATATAGTAGTACCTTGAGAGCAAGAAGACGATAAGCCTTTTTTATATCAATAGAAGAAGCATTGTGTGGAACACCAAGCACGCTATAGTGGCACTGCTGCCTGCCACTAATAGCAGATGCTGAAACCTGGACACGAGGGTGATATATACCTATGCGCTTGTTAGGCCACGCCAATGGTCCAAAAGATAAGTTCTGGTTGGAGCTACCACCTTTATCAATGGAAGTGGGAGCCAATAAGAGATGGGTCTGCATGCTATGAATTGCTCTTATTTAGTCTTCCATCGCTATCTTGAGTTCTGTGTTAGCTGCAGAAGTAGAAAAATTCAAGAGATTCAATATAAGATCACTTCTGTGAGCATCTTGAGAAGTTATAGATGCGGCTGATAAACAGAAAAAATGGCAGTACATGTTTTGACATTTGTCTTCATTCCACGTCTGCTAAATCATAATTTTTTTCATTGGATAAACTGTTTCCGTCTTACTGCTTTATAAGTAATCATTCCTTATCTCACAACTAGCATAAAGGAGTGTTAAAGAATGTTCGTGAGGATCAAAAAGCGATACTTTTAGCATCTCTGGCAAAAACAGCTGCCACACAGCGGTGGAGCTAGAGTATAGCTGACAGGTTCGACCAAACCAAGTAGCTTGGATCCAAACTTTGTATTTGTCTTAAAACCTCAATTGAATATGTAAGAATTATTAAGTTAGAGTCCAATAACTTCAAAGAACAACAACAAAAACATATCTCGCGTAATCCCACAAGTGGGGTCTGGGAAGGAGAGAGAGTACGCAGACATCGCTACTACCACGTGTAGGTAGAGAAAAGAACTAAAATCCCGAATGCATAAAAATCAAATCTTGGCCCCACCTCTACTACCATATATCTAAGAGATCACTATAGCAATCATTCTTCTAAACCCCATCGTAATTCCACAAGTGGGGTTTAGGGACAGTAAAGTGTATGCAAACTTTACCCTAACTTGTGGAGGTAGAGAAAAAACTAGGATCTGGGATGCATAAAAATCAAATCTTGGTTCCACCTCTACTACCACATATCTAAGAGATTAATATAGTAATCATTTATAATATACTTAACTGTAGAATTTAGCAGCAATTACAAGAAAGATGATAACTTTAACACAATTAACCAAAAGTATAGAGACAAACACTAGTACTAAATTACAGTAAAAATTAACGGGCATCTATACGCATATAAGTTTCAAACCATGAATAAAGATACACATCGGGAATTCTTAGTAGCTCAATTGGTTGGCTAACTGAACTTTCACCTTATTCGCGAGGTTCCATCCCCATGCATAAAAATCAAATCTTGGTTCCGCCTCTACTACCGCATATCTAAGAGATTACAATAACAATCATTCTTCTAAACCCCATTTTCAGGATAAATCCAGACATCAAATTTAAAACCTTTTCTAAAAACCATTCTAAAAATTAAACTGGAAAGCGATTATAATACTCAACTGTAAAATGCTTCAGTAATTACAAGAAAGATGAAAACTTTAACTCAACGACAACAACAACAACATACACAATGTAATCTCAGTCTCGGTCTGGGGAGGATAGAGTGTATGCACACCTTAACTGTACCTCGTAGATATACCGAGGTTGTTCCCTATAGACCCTCAGCCTAAGATAAAGCATATCCAAGCAGTTTGAAAAAAGGGAATACAAAAATAAGAGCAATAACAACAACTAGAAAAGATGAAAACTTTAACTCTACTAACCAAAAATATACAGACAAAACACTACTAAATTACAGTAAAATTAATGGACAGACACCTAAATAAGTTTCAGACTCATGAATAAATATACATCAAAAAATCTCAGTAGCTCAGTTAGTCACTAACTGAACTTTCACCTTATTGGTAACGGCTCGATTCCCAATATTGTAATTCCCTCAACCATTATATATATATATGCACGCACGCACGCGCGCACACACACACCCATGTCGAATTCTTCAAAAATACACTATTTTTAGCGAATCCGACACGCACCCATTGACATTTTTGACGAATTCGAGCAACATAGCGCGCACACACACATACACACACACACATACATACACAGAGACACACACACACATACACACATACACACACACACACATACATACATACACAGAGACACACACACACACACACACATACATACACAGAGACACACACATACCCATATATATGTACACACACACTCACATACACATCATAATCCATATCAAATTCATAAAAAAGATGGGTAAATAACAATTGAAGAAAAATACTGCAGCTAAATAAATAGAAAAATAGAAGCAACAATTACCAGTTGAAATCTGAAAGAGATTAAAGAAATCCCATAAGAGAAAGAAAGAATAATAATCAGATCAGCTAGAAATGGAAAAATAATAAATTCTTTTCTTGTCATAAGACAAAAATATTAGTACTATTTTTTTCAAAAAAATAAATAAGTAAATAAATTAGTGTGATTTTCTTTTTTCTTTTTTCTTTTTCTCTTTTTTTTTTTTAATTGGAAAAGACATATATTACTAGGAGTATCTTGATCTTATTTTGTTTGGAAGGTCATTATATTATGTTTCATAATATATTATATTTCTTTTAATAAATATAACATGAATAAATTTTATCATAATGTCACGCATTATCAAATTAAAAAATAAGTCTATAACATTGAAATTAAAGAATAAGGTATGGGGTAGAATTGATAGGAAAAGAAGTAATATATGATTATGAAATGATACCTAAGAATAAGATGGAAAAAATAAAATAACAAGATTACACCAAAACAATAAATAATATTTTTCAACTAATAATACAATAAGTAACTACTATCCAAACGAGAAATAGTTTAAAACTTGTAGTTTAGCAATAATACTGACATTTTTTTCGAGTAAAATATCTAATCTATCTTAATCGTTTGATTCGTGAATAAAATTGTAATTATGAGAACAATTCTTTCATCTTTCTAGGTGAAATAAACACTAATATAAAATATAAATCTATTTTAAAAAATAATTATATCTTTAATCAAATAAATTATAAATTTAATATTTAAACTTAAACTTAAGATATCTCATTTTTTTTCATAAATTAAATATTTTCTACTAAGTTTTTGACCCTTCCACACATGTACATGACCTTATTTTCTCATATTTATTTTATTTCTTAGTTTGGTCATTGAATTCCTTACTGGATAATATAATTTGTACATGATCTCATTTTTCTCATATATATTTTATTTCTTGATTTGGTCATTGAAGTCCTTACTGGCTAATATAATTTTACATAAACATTCAACAGATATTTGTGTTTATGTGATGGCTATTATATGCATTGAATGGTAATTGGTTTGACAAGTATTAAATTGTGTTTTTTTTTTTTTTTGAAGTTACAATTTTTGCCTATCACATCCTACAATTGCAAAGTCAAATAGTTGGTAGGATTTTTTACCACGATAGTAATTACGTCTCAATTTTAAATGAGTTAATTTCAATTGAGTAGCAACTTTATTAAACGTTGTTGTTTAGGTTATTAATATATGGTCCAAATAGAAAGGAGACATCAAAATAGGTCAAAGTGAATGAATTTGATGAGACACTCGAGATTTGTTTTAGCTTATATTACCTAACTTTATTAAGTATGAAATTTAAGAAAAATTTAGGAAAACGACAAAGTATAAAAAAAAATGCTCTTTAAATAAATTCATGAATATTTATTAATGTTATAAATGTTTTTCTTTGTCGTGATTTAATTGGGCTAAAAAGATCTTTATTTCAAAAAAATATCAATTAAGTTTTGTATGCAAAATAAGTAATTTCAATTTTTCTTTTCCAAATTTCACATATTTTAAAAATATTTCCTTAAAGGAAAAAAGATAAATAAAGTAATAACATCTAATTTCCCTTTTTAAACCCACAAATTTAATTTAAGGAGAAAAAAAATATACAATACTATTTCTAGCCTTGTTTTTTTCCTTCCTAAAAGGTGAACTAATTATACTTTAAATTTTTTATTCTTTCCTTTTCGCTAAATTTTTCTTTTTTATTTTTTTTCCTTTTTCTCATTTTGGTAATTATAATATTTAGGCCAGCTTAAACGTATCTCAATTAATTTTATAAATACTTATCACCTCCTTGTAATAATAAATATCAGATAACTATATCCATCAAAATTATAACAAATGAGAAGAACTCACCTATTACTTCCTCCATTTTAAAATAATTAAATTACTGAAATATGACAAAATTAATCATATTTTTTTTATTTTTATTCTTTTCAAATTCCAAAATATTAGTAATGATCAACTTGAAAAATTTAATTAATGCAGAATAAAATTTTAAAAATAATTCAATATCTATTTAAAAAAATAAACAATTCAATTATCATAAATATTAAAAAATATTTTAATAATTTAATTATTTTAGAACGAAGAAAGTATTTTTTTTTAAATTAAAAATTAAACCTGAAATCTCAGCATGCTCAAATCACTTCCTTGAATAAATTATTATATTTTCCTTTTTTTCTTTTTCCTTTATTCCTTTCCTTTCTTCTCTCTATCCAAACACAAACCAAAACAAGAAAAACATTAACACAAGGAAGCAACCTTTATGTCAATCCAATAACATCTACAAAATTCTTGCAAAAAATTTGCACCATAAAAGGTGAATAACCAAAGAGAAAAAAATCACAAAGTATAAAAAAATGGTGTTCAATAGTCCAATAATTGTTGGTGTAGCTAATGTATCAGCAGAATTATGTCAGTACATAGCATGTAATCCAGAAAGACTATCAAGTGATGAAGTGCTTTATCTTCTTTTTTGTTTTCCATGTCAACAACTTAGGAGATTTGCTCTTTGTTTATGGACTTTCTTTTGTTTCCCTTTACCAAATCCATATCTATCTTTACCATCTTTTTCATCATCATCAACTTCATCATCTTCTTTGGATTCTGATTCTGATTTGGATCTTGAAGATTTGCATCCACATCTCAATTAGTAGTTTTTAATTTTGTTGAAATAATAATAGTGGTATGTAATTTTGTTGGCCTTATTGTAATCTTGATGTTGAACTCCTTTGGTTATATGGAAAAATTTGGCTTTCAAGTTTTGTTTATTTTGATGGTCTGATTGTTGTGTTGTTGTAGTTCTTCATTGATTATATGGGAAGTGGGCCTTTAGGATGATTTTGGTATGTTTAATTGGTTAAAGATTTCATCTTTATGAAAGCCCACATACCAAGTTTCAATTTTTTTTTTTTGTTAATTTTGATGATTTGATTGTTATTGTATTGTAGTTCTTGGTTGGTTTATATGGGGAAAAGGTCTTTAGGCAGGTTTTGGTGGCTTTAATTGGTTAAAATTTTCATTTTTATGAATGCTCACATGCCAAGATTCAATTTTTTTGTTAATTTCCTTTAGGCTGATTTTGGTAGCTTTAGTTGGTTAAAGATTTGTTTTTTGGATCTTTTGTGAATGCCCACATGCCAAGTTTCAATTTATTTTTTGTTAATTTTGATGGTTTGATTGTTATTTTGTTGTAGTTCTTGGTTGGTTATATGGGGAAAAAGGCCTTTAGGTTGATTTTGGTAAGCTTTATTTGGTTAAAGATTTCATTTTTGGATCTTTTTGTGAATGCCCACATGCCAAGTTTCAATTGTTGTTCATCTGATAAGAGGGGTAGCGGGGTTGCTCGGATGGTAAACACCTTCTACCTCTAATGCCACGGCTGTAATCCAAGTCACAAAGGGAGCAAAAAGGGTAGGAGCTCGTAGGGAGGGGTTGGAAAAATTGTTCTTCTTCTCTTGGTCCTCAGATTCTGATTCAGCTCTTGAAGATTCACGCCCACATTCCAATTGATGCCTAATTTGTAGTCACAGTTATATGTTAGTTTCAGTATTTGACTATTTCCCCGCCGAGGAAAAGTCATGTAATTTTGATGGTCTGATTGTTAATTTTGTTGTAGTTCTTCATTGGTTATATGGGAAAAGGTCTTTAGGTTGATTTTGGTAGCTGTAATTGGTTAAAGATTTCATTTTTGGATGTTTTTGTGTTCAATTTATGTTCAGATTGATTTGGATCTTGAGCCTCTTTGTCAATGTTTGCTCAGCTGAGGGTCTTCCAGAAACACGCTCTACCCTCCCCAAACCCCATTTGTGGGAACATATTGGGTTTGTTATTGCTGTTTATTGATTTGGATCTTGAAGATTCTTCATTGGTTAGGCTGATATTGGTAGCTTTAATTGGTTAAAGATTTCATTTTTTGGATCTTTTTTTGCTAATATCCACATGCCATGTTTCAATTTTTGTTCATCTTCTTCTTCTTGGTCCTCTGAAGGGTAGCGTTGGAATAACTGGTAAAGTTGCTGCCATGTGACCAGGAGGTCACGGGTTCAAGCCTTGGAAACCGCCTCTGGCAGAAATGCAAGGTAAGGCTGCATACAATATACCCCTTGTGGTGGGGCTCTTCTCCGGACACTGCGCATAGCGGTAGCTTTAGTTCACCGGGCTGCCCTTCTTCTTCTTGGTCCTCGGATTCTGATTTGTATCTTGAAGATTCATACCTACTGCCAATTGATTCCTGATATGTATTTACAGTGGTTCCGATTTTGTCTATGTTCCTTATGCAGAAAAAATAATAATATGTAGTTTTGATGGTTTGATTTGTTAGTTTTGTCGTAGTTCTTCATTGATTATGTGGGGAAAAAAACCTTTAGGCTGACTTTGGCATCTCTAATTGTTTAAAGATTTAATCTTCACTTGCCAAGTTCCAATTTTTCATTTTCCGATCAAGAAATACTTTTGATAGTCTGATTGTTATCTGTTGTGTTTATACTTCCCTTGAACTGAGGGTCTATCTGAAACAACCTCTCTACCCCACAAGGTATGGTTAAGCGCTGTGTACAACACGCACTATCCTCCCCAGACCCCACTTGTCGGATTACAATGGGTTGATGTTGTTGATGTCTGATTGTTATTTTATTGTAGTTTAAGTTTTCCAGATTGAATACGATATCGTAGTTGGTTAAATATTCTATTTTCGGCTCTTTTTTTTGTCGGTTAAAGGGTTGGTTGGTGGATTTGAGGTTTGTGTTGTTGCTTGAGTTCTGGTTGTTAATCTTGTGGGCATATTTTTGGAAACAATATATTTGGTTGGATTACCTCGTTTTAACTGTGGATATTGGCTTAGCAATGGTGGATAAATTAGCTAATCATCTCTTTATGATCAGTTTTGAGCTATGTCACTCGGACTCTTAAAAAATGCCGATAGGTGCATGTCGGAGGACCCGGTCCTCCAAGAAGCAGTGCATGTTCGGAGGTTTCAACATTGGTGTGGTAAAATTCTAGGAGAGTCCGAGCAACATAGATTTTGAGTCGTCTGATGAAGGAATTATTCTTCATGTCAATTTTGTCATTTTCATGGACCACCGTGGTTGATAGTTACGTCTTGATATTATCAGTTCAAGTCGCAACTCAGGCAGATATTTGAGGTATCAAGGTAAACTTTCTTGGTTATCATATATTTTTATCTTGTTCATGAGGCTTTCTCCTAAAATTTTTTTTTTTCTGTGAACACTTTAATTGGGCACGGGAGCCTTGGAGTAACCGGTAAAAATGCTGCCCCGGGAGGTCACGGGTTCAAGTCTTGGAAACAGCCTCTGGCAGAAATGCAAGGTAAGGCTACGTACAATATACCCTTGTGGTGGGGCCCTTCCTGAATCCTGCGCACAGCGGGAGCTTTAGTGCACTGGGCTGCCCTTTTTTAACACCTTAATTGGACAGAGCATCCGAAGCTCGAGAATTATGGACATGTTCCTCTACCCGTCTTCACTTATATAACGTGCTTAGTTCACTTGGCTTATGGCACGAACTTGTGACTTAAGGCGCATGTCCCTCAGCCTTCGCCGATTGAGCTAACCCCGGGACACTTTGTAGTATGAAATTCCTAGTTGCTACTTGTACTTAATAGTTAGTTTCCTTAAGAAAGATCAAACTGATGATGGTTTACTTTGTAGACTTTAAGGTGCTATAGCTCTGTAAATCTGCTAATTTGCTCTACAATACTTTAAACCAGCACGATTGTCCATTCTCCATTGTTTTTCATATGTCAATTCTTGCTTCTTCTTGACTGCAGTCCTGAGATGGGCATAGTACCTAAATAGATATTCAAATTTGGCTTCAGCTGGCCGTAAACACTCCAACTTTGAGTATACACACTCGTCGTCTCATCTGTGTCAGTTAATTATTTTAGCTTACAAGATGATCACCATGTCAGCATCAGGTGTTCACAAGACACGCCGGGACGAGTTGGGAGTGTTTTAGTTGCTAGTTTAGACCAAGTTGAGGTGTCTAGGTATTCACTCTCAAAGTTGACAGTGCTTATTTGTCTGTCGAGGCCAAGTTTGGTTCTTTGTTTATTTGTTTAGATTATATGTTGTAAAACCATAGCTTTTAGGTGAAAAACTACAACAACAACATGCTCGGTGTACAACTTGAAAAAGTTGTGATTCGGTGATAAATAGTTCTTCATTCTTAATCTGCACCCTCAAGTTTGAGCCTGGATATGAAGTCGCCTTTACTAAAGGAGAACATCACTTCAATACAAAATTTTCTGGCGTGAATTTAGATTTAGTCGAGTCCTAATACTCTGATAATCAAACAACATGAAAAAAAAAAAGATCAAAGATTATCCCATTTATACAAATTCTAAAATTCTTAAATTTCAATGATACAAATTTTTTTTCTATATTATGTTATAGTACAATTATTAAATGTCGAGAAAAAAAAAATAGTATTCCAAATAACAAGTGATCCTCCCCCCACCATTCTCATCCACATAATCCACACAGCTCAATGCACCACTCCTCCAACCAATAACTCTTAATATTTTAATTCAAAAAATGTTTTCTTTTTTAAAAATTTACCCTCTAAAAATATCAAACTCATTTTTTTGTTTTGGGGTTGTTTGGGAGGGGGGTGGGGGGTGGGCTTACACTTTACCCTATATTTGATGTCTGCATTGGTGACTGATTTGATCAAGATTCAGATTCGTACTGAAAAGTTTCATATTAAGGTAACTTTCTAATAAGGACAATTCAATATATAAAGCTCAAATTCGAAATCTTCGATTATAGCTATAAATTTTAAATCTTTTTTTCTTATTTAAATTTTGTTTCAATGCGAATGCGTTCACGAGATGACAATCTCAATTTATGCATCATCTTTTACTTCTTGGGATTCAAAATATATTAATTTTGATCAACATTTTTGTTTTTTTAGCACAGAGACATTAGAAGAATTCAAAATTACAATACTTTTCGTATAACTTTTGAACTACTAAATCTAATCAATCTAGCTTTAAAACTTAAACAACATAACTCTCTCAAGTCTTTGAATAATTGGTAAAATCATCGATACGTGATTAAGAGGTCACAAATTTAAGCCGTGGAAACAACTCAATGCAGAAATATAAGATGAGGCTGTGGGCAATAAATTCTTGTAATTTGATCCTTTCTCGAGTCTCACTCATGGCGAAAATTTTAATGTGCATGATCGTCCTTTTTTAACTTTTGAAAAAACGAAAAGTATTACATAAATTATATACGATGATATAACAAATATAAAAATCTTTAAGAGAACCCCACAAATGAACCACAAAATCGTTGGCTACAGCCTGTATGACATCCCAAAGACAAACAGCCACCCTGTCAACTAAGTAACGGGCACCATCAAAAAAGCCTCTAAAAAAAATAATTGGGCAAAGTTATATATTCGATCCATCAGCTAAAAATAATTATATTTGTCAGTCAAATACATAAACAAAATATAATGGAGTATCAAGTATATGTTGGTGCAGTGGATGGAGCTGCTCCACCCTTAACCAGATGTCCGGATTAATTGAAGGGTTCAACCCTAGGTATGGAGAAAACTCTGTTGGGAGCGCTGCCACCTTAATGGGCCCTGCAATGCGCGATTCGAATTAGTTGGGGCTCCAATACGGACACCAAACATCGGATGAGAAATAAAAAAAAACGTATAAACTATGCAATCTTATTTGTATATTAAGGATTAGAATATAAAAATTATATATTTATCGACTATTATTTTAATGAGTAAACATACCATATAAATTTTTTGATTTTTGTAGGCATATCATGTGGTTGGACTAACGGGCACTTCGGGCAGCACTGCCCGTAATAATAAACATATCATTTTGTTCTATATAAACCTTAGTCCCACGTCCATAAATTCTTGCTATTTTCTTTCTTTCAACAATTTATTTGTAAATTGTGATATTTTTTTTCTCTCGAAAAAAATATTTCAATTTTTCCAAAAAATTTGCAACAATGGAGGCAATGAAGATGAATATTTTGTTGATGGTCGTGTTGGTAGCTATGTTCGAAATTCAGAACGCATATGCAGCGGATGAGCCTGCACCTGCACCTGCTCCGACCTCAGATGCCTCAGTATTCGTACCAACCGTTTTCGCTTCTCTTGTAGCTCTTGCATTTGAACTTCTCTTCTAGCTTGTGTGAACATCGACTAATGAAATATAGCTCTTTGTTTGGTCCAACTATATAAGTAGTTTTTTTGTTTGTTTGTTCGTTTATTTCAACTCAGTGTGTTTAGATCATTGAGATTAGAAGGACATTGAGGTTCATTTATTTGTACTATTATTTGTATCTCATTGTAATATTGTTACCTTGCACATATGTTATGGATATTATTATGTTATTATGAATATATATAGTTTTATGTGATTTTCTACGTGTTAGAGTTTGTGATTCGAATTTTTGTTGATTCGGTCATGAAAAAATTGCGGTGCGATCCATATTTGAGATCGATATGGACCTGTATGTTTTTGGACTTAGAGAGTTTTTTTGTATGCATGTATTATATAAGTGCGACTTAGAAAGTTGTTTTAATATGACGGTTCTCGTTGTTATTAGAACTTTGGCTCCTCCTTATATTCCTTTTCGATACAGTGAATTTCTCCACCACTGTCCGTGATTCTTTTTGTTAAAGATATCCACCGTGTGTGTTCATTTTGTTTTTATTTTGCTTATTCCTGTTTGATTGCACAGCACTACTCTTTTTTTCTCTACTTGTGGGGTGATTTTTTTTTTTTTTTGGGACAAATAAGAGTTGGGATGACTTATTTTACCCAAAATGAAATAAAACATTATGATTTAACATTTAAATTCTTCTCAAGGTTACTATATAACAACTACATTACATTACAAAAGAGGAAAAAATGATTCAACTTACATCATTGAAGTGACAAATTTGTGATAACAAATTTAAAATACAGAAAAATAAAACAAATAATTTGTGATAACAAATTTAAAATACATAAAAAATGGTTTTTCTATACAGTTCTTTTATACTTAAAATCTTTTTCAAAAAATAGAATTATTATTGGGAAGCAATTTGGATATTGCATTATTCTACACCTCACATTTTGTCGGTGAAATAGTTAGAAGCCTGTGGTGGGATTGCCTTTTGTTTTTGTTAGGGACTTTTTTTTTCAGAACAACAACAACAATAATAATAATAATAATAATAATAATAATAATGATGATGATGATGATGAAAGTGCAAGTTGAATGCTCTGATTCTGTCAAATTATAAAAATGTTTTCATAATATTGTTCCAAAAGAATTTATATATGATTTATGATACTAATTTTTCAAGAAGATGTATTTTGAATCAATCAAAATTCAAACATGAGAAAATTTTAAAAATTCATGCCTAACACACCGGTAGAATTAAGATAGAAGTGCGCAAGTACCTGATGTTGAAATCACCGTGTAAGTCGCCCTATATGCAAGTAAAAATACGTCATATTGGTGTTTGAAGTTTCATATGATTACACTTTAGCCTTTTTGCTAGAAGTTCAATTCAAGTATATTTGCGTGAAGTCAATGCACATATGACTAGTTTAATACTAATTTTTATCTAAACTTTAGATAAAAATGTTTGAACTTCAGTGTTAATAACTCCTAGAGATTTTTGTTTGAAATCACGCTTTGTCGAGCATTACTCTAGACACCACATGTTTAAACTTGTCCAAAGATGAATAGACGTGCAAAAGATTAAAAAAATGAATACATATTAAATAACAATGTTTTTTTCGCTAGAAGTTCAAACATTTTTGCGTGAAGTTCTTGCACATATGACTAAAGTTTAGTAATTTTTGTCTAAACTTTAGATAAAAATATTTGAACTTCAATCATTAATAACTCTGCGACACTTTTGTTTGAAATTACGCTTTGTCGAGCGTTACTCTAGACACCACCTGTTTAAACTTGTCCCGAGGTGAATAGACGTGCAAAAGATTCAAAAAATAAATACATATTGAATAACAATGCTTTTTCGCTAGAAGTTCAAATATTTTTGCGTAAAGTTCATGCACATATGACTAAAGTTTAATAATTTTTGTTATACTTTAGATAGAATTTGAACTTCAGCCACTAATAACTCCTAGACATTTTTGTTTAAAGTTACGGTTTGTCAAGCGTTACTCTAGACAACACATGTTTAAACTTATTCCGAGGTGAATAGACTTGCAAAAGATTCAAAAAAAATGAATACATGTTAAATAACGATATTCAAATAAGGTACCCGTGAATGTTTTATGCTTTGTCAAGTGTTACTATAGACACTACATGTTTAAACTTGTCTCAATGTGAATAGACGTGCAACAAATTCAAAAAAAATCAATACATGTTAAATAACTATATTCAAATAAGGTACCCTGTGAATGTTTTACGTTTTGTCAAGCTTTACTATAGACACCACATATTTAAACTTGTCCCGAGGCGAATAGACGTGCAAAAGATTCAAAAAAACAAATGAAATACATGTTAAATAACGATATCCAAATAAGGTATCCGTGAATGTTTTACTAAAATTGAATCTTTACATACCTTTGTTGGGCCCAAAATGCAGTCCATATAGGTATAAATAATATCATTGGGCCAGCCCATAAGACTAATGAATATTATTTGGGCCATTATTTGAGACAAACAAATTGAATATTTACTTTAGTCTTTATATATGAAACCCTAAACCTTCTCCATAAAATCACCATATATTATAACACCCATTATTCAGCAGCAGCAATATCAAACTATTTCACCTTTTTCTATGAAACCCTAAACCCTTTTTATTTTTTTGGGTTTTGTTCTGTGTTTTGCGAAAGCTTTAATGCATCAAACTGCAGTTTGATTGTTGTTTTGTTTTTACCAATTGCCTCTTTGAGTAGCCATATGAACAATTATTAGTTTCATATTTTGGCTTAGTTAGGAGGCACACACTAAATTCTTTTGATGCTTTCAATTTAAGGCCTTTTGAAAGAACTCTTTGCTGTTCTTCTTCTTCATCAATTGTCCTTTAAGCATCTTTTGTACACCCCCTTTAAATCTTCCCTATCTATGTGAATAGCGGTGTTAGTTTATTTTGCATACTGTACTAGTTTATATGCATTTATGTTTTGTGTTTGGTATTATGCTATCCTATCGGTCCTAAGCCGGGGTCTATCAGAAATAGCAGGTATAGTCTGCATACACTCTAACCTCTCCCCGGGAATACACCGGGTATGTTATTGTTGTAGTATTTTGTTTTTGTAAAAAGTAAAAGTAGTGTTTTTGATCAATTCTTGGAAAACTATGTATATGTACTAACCATTTTTTTTTTTTTTTGTATTTATTGCAACTCTAGTAAGTGACCTCCTCGTGTCCAGGAGGTCAAGGACGCAAATCATACATTAGACTCTTGTGGTCTGACCCTATGTGTAGTTAACTGTAATGAAAATGGTGTATATGGAATCCAAAATGGTATATGAATTGATTGATAGTAATTAAATATTTGCCTCAAGAATTCCCAAATGAATTATTGAAAAATTCATTAGGTTCAGACAGGGGCATATAGTAACATATAAAGAACCAAATCTCAAGATTTTGTTCTTTAATGAATTTAGTTTGAGGGGTTTGAATAATTTCTTTCCTCTCATCTGTTCCTTTTTTATAGGTTCTTTCAAACATTCAATTTATTTATTTATAATAATCAATCAAATTTATGAATTAATTGTGTGTTGCTTGTAGAGGCAGGTGATGATTTATTATTATTTGGACTGATCAAATTGTGATGTTCCAAATTCGAGCTTTTTAAAGCTGATGCCTCCAATTTTCCAAGTTACTTAGATTTGATTTGTTGTAAATGCAGATGTTTCGTTGTATGTGTGTGCTTACTAGGGGTGATAGAGTTAGGAATGAGATGTTTCGTTGGATGTGTGTGTTTACTAGGGTGATAGAGTTAGGAATGATATTCTTCGGGCATGTGATGCGGAGGGGCATGGATGCCTCAGTTCGTAGTTGTAAGAGGCTAGTTTTGCATGATTTCGGGCAGGGTAGGCGTAGGCAAAAGAAATACTGGAGAGAGGTGATTAGACGTGATAAGGAGCAGTTACATTAGGTTAGATGGCTAGTGGGTTGTATTCGGTAGTTAGGAGAGCTTTGAGGTAGTTGGGCTGGTAGTCTTAGGGTTATGTTCATGGGTTGGAGTTGCTAGTAGTAGGGTGGGGGGTGCCTGCGGTTTGTTAGTGTAGGGTATTCCTCCGTGGGTGTCTTATTTCTGTTATTCCATCTTATTTCATGGTTTATTACGAATTTGTTTACTATTCTTTGTATTGAGTTGGGGTCTATCGGTAACAACATTTTTACTTCTTTGGAGGTAGTGGTATGAATTGCGTACATTTTACCCTCTCTAGACCCCATTAGGTGGAAATAAAGATATTTATACTACTAAGAGAGTAGTAGTATGATGTGAAGCTAAGTAATATATATATTTGGAGGCAGATGATGATTTATTATTATTTTGGAACTGATTAAATTGTGATTTTCCAAATTCGAGCTTTTTAAAACTGATGCCTCCAATTTGTATTTCTAAGCCTCTATTGAACTATTTTAGTGTACTGAATTGAGCAGAATGTTATTTTTGAATATTAAGATGAAACTCATTCTTACTGCAAAGTTTTAATCTAATAATATCGCCATAATCTGTCTTTATTAAAACGAATATATCCCTGAACTCTGTCATACTTTGGGTATTCATATGCTTCTAATGTTAATGAAATATGCCTCCACATTAACGGTAGTGGCATATGTGTTTTCAAAGTATGATGGAGGGTATATACGTATGCATATGTGATATGTGTATTTAAAGAATGCCGGAGGGTATATATGTATTATTTATCATTGTTTGGGTATATTTCTTCCTTTTTAGTTTTTAATGCCAAATATTTGTTCCTGTTTCTGGTTCGACGAAGATGGTTCATCGATAGGGCGCTTTCGGTTCGACGGAGATGCAGATAAATAATGTTGATCATTGGTGGGTAGTGTTTTTTCAACGAAATTTGCTAAAAATTAAAACGTGAGGAGTTCAATTAAGTTGATAGTAGTAAGTGTTACTGTATTGTATGTATATCGTTGCATGAATGAGAGAAATGCGTTTGTTAGATTGACATGTCTTAGATTTAATTGGGATTGAATTTGGATTAATTATTTAAGATAAAAAAATTAAAATGAAAAAGTGAAAAATATACTTTCGAACCTGACAAATTGTATGTATATACCATTTGTCACATTTTAGGTATATATATACTTCTACCGTTAGTGTGAGCGGCATATACACACCATTTCATTAACGATATATGAATGAAAAATATGTACATACCATTTATCATGCTTTGGAGGTATATTTATTCTTTTTTCGTAATTAAAATATCTAACTAACCAAGGGCACAGACTTCACTAATTGGAGAATAGGAACTTTTAAGGAGAAGGATTAAATAGAAAAGAAAAGAAAAATTTAGTAAATTATTTGTTTTAATTAAGAGAAAAAGCTTGATGTTGGATCCAGAATTCAAGGAGATAAGGTGATTGATGATATCGCTCACCGTATTCAAGTTAAATAGAGCTTGTCTTTGTAGTATCGATTGACGATCATATCGCTCACTTTATTGGAGTGAAATAGAGGCTTGCCTTTAAATATACTTGATAAAAATGTAAGTGAAATAGAGGCTTGCCTTTAAATATACTTGATAAAAATGTATCGTCATGGCTTAAAAGTAAGTTATCATATGCATCGTGATTTTTATCAGCTACTCTCTCTATACAATTCTCTTGATTTAATAAAAGAAATAACTAAATTAAAACAAGGGAAAAGGATCAAATATACCCCTTAACTTTATGAAAAGGTCTAAATATACCCTTCGTTGCAAGTTTGGTCTAAATATGTCTTCGCTGTTAAAGTTTAGGAGCAAACATACCCCTAAATTTTGCAAAAAGGTCCAAATATACCCTCCGTTACAAGTTTGGCCTAAATATGTCATCGCTGATAAAGTTTAGGAGTAAATATACTCGTTAATTTTACGAAAAGATTCAAATATACCCTCCGTTACAACCCACAACCCGACCCACCAATTTGGACCAACCCATAACCCGACCCAAATTTTGTTTATCTAACTTTCAATCTTACAATGTTAGCGAAATATTTCATTAGTTCAATGACTCTTCAAATATTATATTAATGTTGCATTTTTCTTATTACCAATGTGTTCTACTTCAAATATTGTATTGATATTGCATTTTTCAAACTTTGGTTTGTTTTCATATTGTTTGGTTTTATCACGAAGGACTAATCTACTGAAATATTTCAAAATGTAACATTTAATAAGAAATATCAACACAATATTTGAAGCAGAACACATTGGTAATAAGAAAAATGCAACATTAACATAATATTTGAAAAGTTATTGAACTGATGAAATATTTTGATAATATTATAAGATTGAAATTTTGATAAACAAAATTTGAGTCTGGTTATGGGTTGGTCCAAATTGATGGGTAGGGTTATGAGTTGTAACGGAGGGTATATTTGGACCTTTTCTCAAAGTTAAGGAGTATATTTGCCCCTAAACTTTAACAGCGAGAGCATATTTGGGCTAATTTGTAATGGGGGGTCTATTTGGACATTTTAGCAAAGTTTAGGGGTATATTTGCTTTTATACTTTAATAATAGAGGGTATATTTGAACCTTTTTTGCAAAGTTAAGGGGTATATTTGACCCTTTTCACTTAAAACAAATATTTTTAAAAAAAGGATCAACTAAAATAAAATGGAGGGAGTATTTAATATTTGATTATGTGATGGTCAATTGAAATTGAATCAATCAATTCAAAATTACCAAATTTTTTTTGATACATATAGATATTTTTGCTCTGGGCTTTGAATTTAGATTGAAATGACAAGAAGTATAACATTTGAATTTTGGTACATATAGATATATGATTAAATATTTTATTCAAACTTAATAAGAGATTTAATCAAGCTAAAAGTTTATAGTCAAATAATTTAATTGGTAGGTCACAAGTCACTATTCAAATAAATATATCATTTATATAGTAGATAGATGGGTCGACTAATTCAACCAGTCCCTTTCATTACTTCTAGTCAATTTATAACAAAAATAAATATCTACCCAACTTGTTTAAAACATATTAATTTATAAGTTTATCCTTAACAGTAAGTCATCTTCTCAGTCCCCACTGGCCACTACTAGTAGCAACTTTTCTAATTTTATTATCAATTCTACTGGTACTTATGAGTTTTATTTTCCTTTTTAGTAATATTTAGTTACGTTCTACCGTCGTTACGTCAGAATAAAAGGTTCCACATTAGCTTTCACTAGGAGGGAGTAGCTTCTCTTTCCGTTCGCTCTTCTCAAAATGAGCGCTTTCACTAGGAGGGAGTAGCTTCTCTTTCCGTTCGCTCTTCTCAAAATGAGCGAATTGCATGTAGAGATTCGTAAGGACTTATAGTTTAGTCGGTTGAAATGTACTGCTCATAATGGTGATATTGTAGGTTCGAGCCCTACTAAGCCTACCACCCCCGTCTCTTCACCTGATACAAGGCAGTCGAAGTGCGTTCCCGTCACCCTGCAAATGTCAATGACGCGATGGGAACCGCACTACTGTCGCTGCCCTTCGGGCACGCCTCCTATGCTTATCACTCACCTATGCTCTTGCAGCATGCCACATTCGGGCAATACGGTGTAATACGAAAAGCAGCTGAGTCATAGCTCTTCGATCGCTATATTCTTGCAATAGTGAAGGCGTGGTTCATCCTTTAAGAGAGAGTAGATGCACGTCAGAATAAAAGGTTCCACATGAGCTCCAACTAGGAGGGAGTAGCTCCAGGTATAGATAGGGCGAAATCTGGCGCGTCATGCAAATACATAGGCCACTTCCCTTCTCTTTTGGATGAATGCAATCGTTTAGAAGACACTTTCCGATCTATGGTCCCTCGGAGCAAAGGGTTAGGCAGATAGTCGTGCGACGATTAAAGTACTTTTGGACTGTCAATGTATATAACTTAAGTTTCACGCTTAACCATTGCCAAAACTAGCAATATAGTTAGTATTTTCCAGAACTTGAACAAAACCTAAGTTGCTTGGACTCGTCAAAACTGTCTATGCGTGCCTGTCCGATCCTCCAAAGGTGCGGCAACATTTTTGAAGAGTCCGAGCAACTTAGAACAAAACCAAGTGCCAAAAACATACAAAAAACGCATAAAATTTAGAACAAAATCTTACATTCATGGAATAAAACTGCATTAATATGAACCGTCCACCAATTTCTTCATAACAAATAACCTTACTACAAGCTCTGCAGAATATTGGAATGTATATGTACAAGTACAACATACATATAATACAAATCCTATATCTCCAGATACCGTCATTGCTTCTTCTCCGAGAAAAGAAGTTCATGATGGAACAATTAAAGAGCATCATAGTAACCTCCAACTGTAATGTGTGCTCTTGTAACAGGAACTCCTCTCACTGATGAAATTGCTTCATTCAATCTGGTTGCATGGTGAACTACTTGTTTGATCCTCTGCATTAATCCCGCGAAAACATAAAAGAGTTTTCTTAGACCAAATCGAACAAACATTAGTGTTAGGGAAAAAAAGGTGAACGATAAGAGTGTTTAACTAGACCTGATTCTTTTTTTATGAATCGATCACGAAAAAAGATTTTCTTGCTTTTTGCAGGGGACAATGAGATTCTTTTATCCTGAAAGAAATTCGGATACAAGTTTCATGATAGTACGAAGAGGGAGCAGAATCGTATGTAGGAGTGGTTCTTCGGGAGTTGGGGTTAGGATGTGTGCGGGAACCAGGGGCAGAGCTAGCCTTTAGCTAGGGGGGTCATTCGAACCCCCTTTGAAGGAAAGATATACCATTTATACAAGATTAAAATTATTTTTTATGTATCTATAGTAGGTGTTGAACCCCTTAGGTGAAATCCTGGCTCTGCCTCTGGCGGGAACCACTTCCTAACCTTAATTCTGTCTTCAGAATCGGGGTCAGGAGGTGCGTAGGAACTACTTACCTTACCTAAATCTGTCTTCGGGATCAGGATCAGGGTTGTGAGTTGAAGAGGAGCCACTAAAAGGTTTAATTCGTATAATGGAAGAGGTCGTAGGTTCAAGTCCCAACACGCCTATTTGGGACTATGAGTGTCCGATCCTTACAGACTCACGGGAAAAGTACAACCTATAAATCCAGCGCGAGAAATGGAATGTCAAGAACTCTGCCTACTAAAAATGATGCTAAAGTGTGCAATTTTATCTAAAAGCTTAAACAGTTCGAGTCTCAACACGTCTATTTGGGACTATGAGTATCCGATCCTTATGGACTAACAGAAAAAGTACAACCTATATAAATCCAACATGATGTTAACGTGTGCTATCTTATCTAAAAGTTTAAACTGTTAGACAACATTCTACAAATTACTATGACTGTATCAAATCGTTTTTTTTTAGCAAGGTACAGAATATATCGTCAAATATTCAATATGATTCAACGCGATCTAGTTTTATTCAAGTAATTTTATATAAATCAACCAAGATAATGCTTTTTGAATTGAAAGCATGCCAAACCTTGTCATCAGTAAAGATTTGGAACCTAAGCTTCTGGTTCTGCTTATTTTTTTGGTGATTACCAATGAATATGATGCAAATAGTAGCAGCAGCGGCAATCCCAAAAGAACAAATAGCACCAATACCATTCAAACTCTTGTTCAACAAGTTCAATCCATGGCCGCCATTGCTATTTTCATCAATTTTCTTGATCACTATCTCTTTGTCAACCTCTTCTTTTTCCTCAAATACAAAAGGGTCAGCATCAACTTGTGACATAATGGTCTTGTTGTTGGACTTTGGTGAGTCCATTTTCATGTTCTCAAATTCATTTTCCTTCATTTTCTTGAAGAAAACTTGTGAGAATTGATCATGATGTTCCCCAAAGTTTGGTGGTTTAATCTCTAGAGGGACCTTAGTGATGACTTCTTTTGCAATAATGACATTTTCTTGATCATAATTTTCTCCAAAGTTTGGTGGTTTTATAACCTCTTGTTGATTATTTGGTTCTAATTGAACATGAAAAGGGACTATTTGATTAGGCACACTTGGAAGGTGCTTTGTAGTGTCAACAAATTGGGGTGATTTTTGAGATGGACAAATGAAATAATTCATGTTGAATTCATTCTTGGAATTATGAGAAGTATATTTTCTTGAAAATATCATTTTGCCATCATCATCATGGATTTGAAGGAATCCATCATCAGGAAGAATTTCCCAATCTTCAAGATCCATATTATTATTTTTTTTTTTTGGAAAAAAAGAAAGAATCTAATGGAGAAAAGGGCTACAAGAGTGGGATGATATATGCTTTGATGAATTATTGGCGTAATTAAAGAAAGGGTGGCTTTCATAAAGTGGAATTGTATGCAATAAGACACACACTGTGGTGTGGGAGGTGTCTTCTTACTCTTTAGGGAGTGAAGATTGAACTTTGCCTTGTTGGGATTGTGATAGACTTTCCCACCTTGTCTCATCATCTATCATCTGGACCGACTAATTCAGATTCACGATTTCACTAATAATATTAATAAAATAATACTTATTATTATTAATAATAATAATAATTGATAAAGTTGTTGTCATGTGATCAGAAGATCATGAATTCAAGTCTTGTAAATAAGCTTTGACATAAATATAAGATAAGACTACGTACATTACACCCTATGTTGGGACTCTTTCCCGAATCCTGCATATAGCGGGAGTTTTAATTGTTAAATTTTATATTGGCTATCATTCTATCACAATGCTTGGACCTATGACTTTTTTTTGGTGCTCTGACACTTATTACATTCGAAACAGATTAGATATAATTATATAAAAAATATATAAAAATAAATATAACTCATGAAAAAATAGTCAGTAAATCAAGAAAATAGTTGAATATTTTAATTTTTAAGCAGAACATTATAATTTTGAATATCAATATACATATTCAAACCTTCAAAATATTCACAATTCCTAAATCCTAAGTACACCACTGACTTGAGATCAGTAATATAATCAATGCTCATATCTCATATTTAAGAGAAATTAGTGTTTCCAATAATAAAATTATTTTTATTTTTTGAATTCAATTTCAAAATATTTAATTAGGGATAAAAGAATCTTATTCGTCTCAATCTGTTTTTGATAGAATAATGAAGTCATATAGGTGGAAGCTTATCAGCCAGACGTGTGACAAATTTAGTGATGGTCCAGAGGGACCCACTTAGAAAGAATCCCATTTTGTTTGTCTACTGGATATTATTTTGAATTATTAATTGAATTATATTTTTCTGTATATTGATTTGATTGCTTGAATTGTTTATTGTCACTTTGGAATTTGGATAAAAGAAAATTACTTCTCAAATTCCTCCTATTTTTGAGTTTAAAAAAGTCATAGCCAAAGAAAATCATTTCTAGTGTAACCCCCTCTCATGGAACTTTTTTGTATTTTTTCTTTTCAAATTAGCAAAATTTAAGAGATATTTTGTATATTTTTTTTATTTTAATTAAGAAATTAGAGAAAAGTATTGAAATAAGAAAAAAGAACAAGTGTAGGTTGCTTGTTGGAGTTCCCTTTGAATGAAGCATTGATCATGACATCTCCACGTGAAAGAAGTTTCTTTTTTCTATTTTTGTATTCAGTATTCATTTTAATTCGATTAATTTAAATTTATATCAAAAAATTTCAGTTAGATGATAAAATATTTCTTCATCAAGGGCGATTTCATATTTATGAATCAAAATTCTGAAAGATTTATCACTTTAGATACACCGCCATAGAAGAATCCAATTTTAGGTATATATATTAATTGGAATTTAATCTTCTTGAAATTCAATTAATAATAAAAGCCTACAAAAGTTTATTTAACTTAGGACCCTACTAAACAAGCTCTTTTCTAAATTCCATAATGACATACTTTATGACATTAATAGACTCATAATTTTGCACAATGCTATTGGTTTTAGAGTTTGAATATGAAAATATAGTGATTATAAATTCTTACTTCCTATCCTAAATTAATTTATTTTATATTATTTTTAAGAATTCTCTCTCTTATTTCTATTACACTCTCAATTTATTTTATTTTATAATACTGACTCCTAGGCGTTCTTTCCCAACATCTTCTCTCCGGTATACTGCTTTTGCTATAATATAATAATATAAATATCATCTGGACTCAAAAGAAAAAGAATTATTTAATAGGATAAAAGAAAATATTAAATCAAAATGAAATAAATATTTAGTTCCAATGGAGATGGAAGGGCAAAAAATAATTATTGCACATTTAATGCCTATCATATTCAAAATGAAGTGGCTAGAAATCTTTTTTGTCATCACACAAAAAGCCATTGAAGAGGTCCAAAAAAAGATAAAATTGACTCATGTTCTAATTTATATTACATAATAAAAACAAATATATATATATATGAAATGGGCAATTGAATAGGTAGTTAAGGGTAGACAACTAATAAACGTGGACCAAAAGGAAAAAAAAGAAAACAACATTTAAGGCATGGACATTTGGCGTTACCTAATTTTTTTTAGTAAGCAATTTATTCACGACAAGAAATAATCTCTTATATTCGCTTATTATTTGAAAAAAAAAAATTGATTGTGTAAATTTATAATAATAAAAAGATCTTATATTTGTTATATGTTATTCTGTCTTGATATCATGGGAAAAAAAGTTACATCAAATTTAATAATAATATATATCAAATTCAATAAGTAAAAATAAATTGTGATCCGAAATTGATAATTTAAAATCTTGAGTTCGCCGCTGATTATTAACATCATGCTCAAGCATTTTGCTAGATGAATTACAATAAGTAAAGATTTTGGAATAATACTTCATTTAAACATTTTCATCAAAATCCAAATGTTATTACAAAAATACTTTCATTTATTCACTCATACACACAAACCAAATTAATAAGAAGATGTTTCTTAGACTCCACACAAAATTTATTTGTGTTTCGACTTTTCTTTATTCAAATTAGAAAAGACATAATACATATACAAACACTTAAATTAAATTCGATCGCAGCCGACAAGTAAGCACTTCAAATTTGAAAGTGTCTTGAGCGTCTGTTTATGTGTTATGCCAAGCGAAAATAAGTATCAAACTTTAGTGAAATATTTTCATAAGAGAATGTTTGGAGGTTTTTTGATTGCCCAACCAATGTTGCATATGCACACCTATTGCATCCAAATACATTCCACTTCTCCCATGAAATCCCACCACTTTGCCTTGTGTTGTTGATGATGTGAAATATGTTCCTAGTTCCTCTCCAAATGGACCAAACTTCCTTCTAGTGGTGTGAAATGTCAATGATTTTATCACTTTCAATCCCATCTCCTTACTTATTGGACCATAAAATCCAGTAATACATGTTAGGACTTCATGAGGATACTCTAATTTTACCTGCAAAAAATTTGACACACTTTGTTATAAGGGCAATGCTTTGCAATTAAATGAGTGGAGGATCAAAAACGCACCTAAGTATCCGGTTTTTCTCTAGTTTCATACCCGAACTATCAGTTGTGAAACTATCACTAACTATTTATCAAAACACACCTCAATTATCAGTTGTTCACTTTTCCTACCTGAACGATGGTGATGTTTAGGTAGGCAACTCACAGACCTGATAGTTGTGGACTTGTGGTGTAGTTTGATAAATAAATGTCGCACACCTGATAGTTCACGTACGAAACACTTTGTTATAAGGGCAATTCTTTTGTTTTTACCAACTGTCATTCACAATTAAATGAGTGAAGAGTCAAAAACACACCTGAACTATCGGGTGTGTGAGTTTCTTACTTGACTATCACTAAATATTTATCAAAACATGCCTCAACTATCAGTTGTTCACTTTCCCTACCTGAACGATGGTGATAGTTCAGGTAGGAAACTTGCACACCTGATAGTTCACGTATAAAACACTTTGTTATAAGGGCAATTCTTTTATTTTTTTACAGCTGTCATTCGCAACTAAATGAGTGAAGGGTCGAAAACACACCTAAAGTATCCATTTTTTTCTAGTTTCATATCTAAACTATCAGGTTTTTCCAACTGTCATGCGCAATTAAATGAGTGATTGGTCGAAAACACACCTAAAGTATGCATTTTTTTCTAGTTTCATATCTAAACTATCAGGTTTTTCCAACTATCATTCGCAATTAAATGAGTGATAGGTCAAAAACACACCTAAAGTATCCATTTTTTTCTAGTTTCATATCTGAACTATCAGGTGTACGAGTTTTCTACCTGAGCTATCACTACATATTTATCAAAACACACCTCAACTATCAGTTGTTCACTTTTTCTACCTGAACGATGGTGATGCTTCAGGTAGGAAACTCGCAAACCTAATAGTTGAGGTGTGGTTTGATAAGCGCTCGCACAACTGATAGTTCAGGTATGAAACTCAGAAAAATGAGATACTTTAGGTGTTCTTTTGACGATCAACTCAAGTTAAATACAGAGAAGGAAGTGTTTGTGTACCCTATTTGTCAATTTCCCAGCATTTGCACCATGTTTTACTGACCAAACAGATTGTCCATTCCGATCGTACTCAATTTCGATACAACAAATGGCCTCTGATGATTGTGTTAAGATGACTTGCTTGATCCCAGTGAAAACTCCATCATCCCATGGCTTTCCACCTTCTCCACCCCATGGACCAGGTCCATATGGTGCTGGATCTTTCACTATCCTTTGTGCTCCCTAACATCAAACCAAAAACACGAAAAATGATCACCTTAGTATTAGTCTTTTGTCATTTTCACTTGTCTATGTGGGATGTGGAGCATGTGCGTTACTCACTCCGTTCCATTTTATCGCTCTCTTTTCCTTTTTCGTCTGTTCCAAAAAAAAAATGATACATTTCGTTAAGTTAGGAACTCTACTTCATGTCGCGCTCTTGTAGAAATGACACGATATGTTTAATACTACAAGATTCTAAAGATACTTTCGACATGTTATATATGTAGCTATCGCTCGTATTAAATGTAAACAGAAAGACTAGCAGTTAAGTGTGTTAGTATATATTAGGGAACATAACTCCTATGTTGCTCGGACTCTTCAAAAATGTCATTGGTTATGTGTCGAATCCTTCAAAAGTAGAGCATTTTTGAAGGATCCAACATGGGTGTGGCAAAATTTTTGGATTGTCCGAGCAGCATAGAATTCCATACCTCCTCAGTGAGTCCTCTTCTTCCAAGTTTAAAGGTCCATTGTGTACTATCATCAGCCTCAGTGACAGATGTTGGTTTTGGTTTGACAGGTTTCAGCGGAGAAGGGGCAGTTAAAGATGGAGCAATTGCTGCAGCTGGTTTGATAGGTTTGGGGGGAGTTGGTGAAGGTAAGGATGGGACTGATGTTGCGTTTGGTTTAACGGAGTTGGGAGATGGAGCGAAGGTGGGAGTAGGAGGTAAACATGGGGCAACTTTCCCTTCCAACACATGAACACCAAGTGCGTCGAGAAACAATCCCTTCCTACCATGAAAGCCAACAATTATCCCTTCTTTCAACTTTGTCGAAAATTGTTGTCCTTGTTCTTCTCCATAAGGTCCATGTTTGCCTTTCGTAGTATGAAACGTTAGTGATTGGATAATGTTCGGTCCCATAATCATAGTTGGTCCATAGTAGCCTGTGATGTGTGTCAAAATCTCTGATGGATAATCGAATATTATCTGAAAAAGAACCGAATGATGGATGTGAATTAGAAAGAATATCAATAAATCTAACGAGACGACTCATATAGTCATACCTTTTCGGTTTTGAATCCTCCAGTACCACCGTTCTTACTTCCCCACATTGCTTGTCCATTTTTGTCGTAGCAAGCTCTTATCGAAACTATCCCTACGTTGCGTGACAAGTAAACTTGCCTAACACCATCATAAATACCATCATCAAAGACAGTCCCTCCACTTCCACCCCAGGGACAATATGTGACAACACCTTTGATAGTTTTCGACGGGACTCTCTCAATAGAGGCAGGGGCTATATTTGCAACCTGAAACATATATATAGCGTATTTCAGAATACGCAGTATTGGAAAAACGTATAGAAAAGTATGAGGTGTTTCCAACCTTTTTGTTTGGTTCGGTAGAGATGGAATCGCTATCAGAAGATTCAGAACTAGAAGAAGTTTGTCTCGAAAATGTGGTTGGAGGTAAAATGTTGTTGTTCTCCTCCTTGTGTCTAACTGCAAAGATGAGATTAAAATTTTTACCAAGACTTCCTTGTATCATTGAGTATTCATAATTCTCCATCCCTTGGACGATGTTTTGTTTGGTATGAACGATAGAATGGTGTTGCTGAGACTGAACTACAGAACTAATCGGTAAAGATTTATGAATAGGCTCGATATATACTCCGATAGCATCAAGATACCAGCCAGATTTTCCATGGAAGCCAACAATTTTTCCCTTAGAAATCGGCAAAGTGAAATATGTTCCTTGTTGGACACCATATGGTCCATATGTTCTTTTGTTGCTTTCAAATGTAAGCGATCGCACAAAAGCTGACCCCCTTTCGTACAAGCTACTGTAATATCCATGCAGAGAAGTTAGAAACTCATCTGGATAATCAAGTCTTATCTGCAAGAAAAGCACAAAAAGAACATAAAATAGTGTTAAAAACAACTCTATGAATCTCACCGATCAGGGGCATAGCTAGGTAGATGAACCCCCTCGACTGAAAATCACACTGTTTATACATGGTTAACATTATCTTTTACGTATATATAGTAGAGTTTGAACCCCTTTTGGCTTCTTCGTGTATTTACTTTTCACATTTTTGACCCCCTTAGTGCAAATCCTGGTTCCGCTAATTGTGTGAAATAGAAAGTTTCACAAAATAATGTGCTAAGAATAGTATGTACAAGACACAAGTGATACCAACCTTGTCTGTTTTAGCTCCTCCACCGCCACCATGCTTCTCCGCGAATACTGAGGTTCCATTTTTGTCATATTCAACCTTAAGAGAATCAACTCCGGTTCCATGAGCTATTTCCAGTTGCCTTATGGTGGAATAAACTCCGTCATCCCAGTGCAATCCATTTTCACCACCCCACGGTCCGACTGAAATAGTCTGTTCTCTATGATCCTCGAAAGTCTACAAAAGATGATTCATTCTCATGTTCAATCAAATTACTACAACAACAACATCATTCCCGGTGAAATCCCACAAGTGGAGTCTGGGAAGATAGAGCATACGCAGACCTTACCTCAACCTCGTGGAGGTAGAGAGTTTGCTTCTGGAAAACCCTCACTCGAGTACATCAAATCAAAGTTAGGTATAAGGCAAGAAAACGACAATGAAGAAAACATAGAACAAGCTAAAGGAAACAGTAACAACAACAACAAAACCAGTGAGATAACTGGAACACAATAAACACATACTATGCTCAATCAAATCACTAACACACTAACTGTTCAAATCAATCGAAGAACAAGACAAATACTTGCTTACCATATTGAAGGATAACAAGTGAGGATGGCGAGAAAGAGCTCAGATAGTTTAGCGTTTCACAGAAGAGGAATATATAAGCCTGAGAAAGAATGATTTCATTGACAGGAGTGCAGAATATACCGGAAAGAAGCACATTCTTGGTTCCACTTTGAAGGGAAAGAAATGAAAGGAAACGAACATGATTCTCTACACTCCATAATATGCTTTTGGAACTTCTGACAAAGCCCCATACACATATAGGTGTCTAGAAATTCTCACACAGTGCAAAGCGTAATTGTACAGCGATAACTTTCTACGAGATTGGACAAAATAAAGAGGGGAGTCATCAAGAAAACTAGAACATTTTCTGAATATGAATTTGTCCCTTCTGATAATGGCATAGCATCTTTAATCGATTAATAATAATTTACAGATGCTAATTAAGGAAGCGCTTGGCCTCTCGTCATCACATTGAGTTGATGCTGTCAGCACCAAATAGAAATATCATTTTCTAAGAAGCGCCACGAGTCAGCTTTTAAGATTCCATTCTCTTGCACACTAGCTAGCTGCATTTGCCATGTCCATGTGATGTTTTGTACCAAAGCATGTGCCTCGAGCAGTCGAGCTCTATTTGTTGATTTGGAGCCTACTGTTGTGTATAAAGACAATATTCCATACTGAGCAACTTTGCAAGAAGACGTTCTACAGGTATCATTTTCAAAGACTAAATCAATTTCATTCTTTATTCGAATATTTGAATTATATGGACTGACTTCTTTTACGTGAGCTGGGGGTCTATCGGAAACAGTCTCTCTACTTTGCCTGAGGTAGTGGTATGGACTGCATACACTCTACCCTCCCCAGACCCTACCAGGTGGGAATACACTGGGTATGTTGTTGTTGACTTCTTTTACGTGAAATGCTTCACAATGGAGCGTTCTTTTTTTGTGTTTGAAGTTTCTTGTTCGTGGTGTTGAGTGATGCCTATGATATCGGATATATAGTTTTTTGTATTATCTTGTGGATAGCGGTGTTAGTTTGTTTTGCATACTGTACTAGTCTATATGCATTTATGTTTTGTGATTGCTATGTTGTTATCGGTCCTAAGCCGGGGGTCTATCGGAAACATCCTCTCTACTTCACCTGAGGTAGTGGTATGGTCTGCGTACACTCTACCCTCCCCAGACCCCACTATGTGGGAATACACTGGGTATGTTGTTGTTGTTGTAGTCGATAACTGCACTGGTTTTGCAAGGCTTTTTGGTATTTATGCTGCTGATGGTGGCAACTCTTTGTAGACTACGGAAAGAAGTTGAAATGTGGCTTTTTACTATGCATCCATCTCCGCAGGTATAAATATTTGTGTATGATGTATTCATAAACTGAGTCTTGAACTTTTGACTTCGCGTGCAATCTCCACATTGCTTATGCAGAAGAGCCTTAGATATCGAAAGGCCTACCTACACACTTGAACCGTTTGATTACCCAAATCATCTCATCTTTGACGACCTCCTTGAGGTTTGACGATGATATTAACATGGACATCACAGAACTATTTGGAAGTAATCTGTTAGTTTCAATTTTTCGGGGCAACTAACAGACAGTTCAATTGTTTGAACCATAGTGTAATAGACTAAACATGACATTTTCTGCGACTCTTTTGTTGTTGTCCTATTCTGTCTTCCCTCCCTGCTTCCCTTCTCCCTTTTCGCTACACTGTTTAGTTGTGACTAATGGTATTTGCTTGTACTTTGAGGTGGCCAACTAGTTTTAAGTATGGCAACCACTACCAGGTGCTCCGGTGCATTCGTGCAATATGCACGTTTAGCAACTATACCACAAGTTTGATCTCATGTACGTACTCCAAGTAAGCCATTTGTCTACTGGTATGTTGGTGAATGTATGGAGGAGGGCGAGTTCTCATAGGCTCGTGAGGATCTTGTGAGATTAAACTGGATATGTTATAGTTATTGTTGCGACGCTCACTACTTTTTTGTGTAGCCTTGTGGTTTCTCTCATCGATAAAAATTAGAACTATTGAAAAATCAAACCTAAGCACTCACTGAAAAACAAAACTGAAAGCATTTGTCACTCATCTAATGTGTGTTACTACTCAAATCATTGTTGTAACTAAGTATAGTTAGTGTTCGATATCCGTTTTGAAGTTCTGCTAATTTGAATGTGTCAGAAAATCCCACTAAGTCACCTTTATTTTTAGGAGGGAGTCATCGAACGTATGGAGATTAAATTACATCGGACTGCTCATAGTTACTTAGTAGCTATGTAAGCCAATTGTCCACAATATTCTCTAGGAAAAAACATTTCCATCTTGTTTTACTATAACAAATTATTTGATTTGAATGTAGATATCAACATCTAACATATGGTAAAAGAGAAGATTCCATTAAAACATTTTAACAATTAACCATCTAATTTACTAGTTAAATAATATATAACAGCAACATCAGAGTTGCGCAGGTGAGCCCATAACCCACAGGTCCCAGGGTCGAAACCTGGCTCTGAAATATATGCAGAGAGTAGCATCTCTTAACAATGCCCAATTCTTTTCAGCACAGAATTCCATACCTCCTCAGTGAGTCCTTTTCTTCCAAGTTTAAAGGTCCATTGTGTACTATCATCAACCTCAGTGACAGATGCTGGTTTTGGTTTGACAGGTTTCGGCGGAGATGGGGCAGTTAAAGATGGAACAATTGCTCTGCTGCAACTGGTTTGATAGGTTTAGGGGCGGAGGCGGGAGTAGGGGGTAAACATAGGACAACTTTGCCTTCCAACACATGAAGACCAAGTGCATCAAGAAACAATCCTTTCCTCCCATGAAAGCCAACAATTATCCCTTCTTTCAACTTCGTTGAGAATTGTTGTCCTTTTTCTTCTCCATATGGTCCATGTTTGCCTTTTGTAGTATGAAACGTTAGTGATTGAATGATGTTCGGTCCCATAATCATAGTTGGTTCATAGTAGCCTGTGATGTGAGTCAAAATCTCTGATGGATAATCAATAACAAGAGGACTCATATAGTCACACCTTTTCGGTTTTAAATCCTCCAGTACTACCGTTCTTACTTCCCCACATTGCCTGTCCATTTTTGTCATAGCAAGCTCTTATCGAAACTATTCCTACGTTGTGTGACAAGTAAACTTGCCTAACGCCATCATAAATACCATCATCAAAGACGGTCCCTCCACTTCCACCCCAGGTACAATATTTGACAACACCTTTGATATATAGTTTTCGACGGGACTCTCTCAATAGGGGCAGGAGCTATAGTTGCAACCTGTAACATATATATAGCGTATTTCAGAATACGCAGTATTTGGAAAAACGAAAGTATGAGATGTTTCCTACCTTTTTATTTGGTTCGGTAGAGATGGAATCCCTATCAGAAGATTCAGAACTAGAAGTTTGTCTCGAAAATGTGGTTGGAGGTAAAAGGCTGTCGTTCTCCTCCTTGCGTCTAACTGCAACGATGAGATCAAAGTTTTTACGAGGACTTCCTTGTATCATTGAGTACTCATAATTCTCCATCCCATGGACAATGCTTTGTTTGGAATGAACGATAGCATGAGAAGTAGTCAGCAAAGATTTTTGAATAGGCTCAATATATACTCCGATAGCATCAAGATTCCAGCCAGATTTTCCATGGAAGCCAACAATTTTTCCCTTAGAAATTGGCAACGTGAAATATGTTCCTTGCTGGACACCATATGGTCCATATGTTCTTTTGTTGCTTTCAAATGTAAGCGATCGCACAAAAACTGCCCCCCTTTCGTACAAGCTACCATAGTATCCATGCAGAGAAGTTAGAAACTCATCTGGATAATTAAGTCTTATCTGCAAGAAAAGCACAAAAAAAACATCAAATAGTGTTAGAAACAACTCTATGAAGCTCACAGATGTAGGGCGTAGCTAGGTAGATGAACCCTCTCAACGGAAAATTACACTGTTTATACATGGTTAAACTTATCTTTTACGTATATATAGTAGAGTTTGAACCCCTTTTGGCTTCTTCGTGTATTTACTTTTCACATTTTTGACCCCCTTAGTGCAAATCCTGGTTCCGCTAATTGTGTGAAATAGAAAGTTTCACAAAATAATGTGCTAAGAATAGTATGTACAAGACACAAGTGATACCAACCTTGTCTGTTTTAGCTCCTCCACTGCCACCGTGCTTCTCTGAGAATACTGAGATTCCATTTTTGTCATATTCAACCTTAAGAGAATCAACTCCGATTCCATGAGCTATTTCCAGTTGCCTTATGGTGGTATAAACTCCATCATCCCAGTGCAATCCATTTTCACCTCCCCACGGTCCGACTGAAATGGTCTGTTCTCCATGATCCCCGAAAGTCTACAAAAGATGATTCATTCTCAGTTCAATCAAATCTCTACAACTACAACAACAACATGCCCAGTGAAATCCCATGAGTAGGGTCAGTGGAGCATATAGTATACGACCTTACCTCTACCTCATGGAGGTAGAGAGGTTGCTTATGGAAGACCCTCACTCGAGTACATCAAATCAAAGTAGGTATAAGGCAAGAAAACGACAATGAAGAAAACATAGCAACATGCTAAAGGAAACAGTACCAACAACACTGACAACACCAGTGCTATAACCGAAACACAATAAACACATATGATGCTCAATCAAATCACTAACACACTAACTGTTCAAATCAATTGAAGAAAAAGACAAATACTTGCTTACCATATTGAAGTATAACAACTGAGGATGCCGAGAAAGAGACTCAGATAGTTTAGCGTTTCACAGGAGGAATATATAAACCTGAGAAAGAATGATTTCATTGACAGAAGTGTAGAATATACCCGAAAGAAGCAAATTCTTGGTTCCACTTTGAAGGGAAAGAAATGAAAGGAAAAGAACATGATTCTCTACACCCCATAATATGCTTTTTGAACTTTTGACAAAGCCCCATACACATAAAGGTGTCTAGAAATTCTCATACAGTGCAAAGCGTAATTGTCCAGTGATAACTTTCTGCGAGATTGGACAAAATAAAGGGGGAATCATCAAGAAAACTAGAACATTTTCTGAATATGAATTTGTTCTTTCTGATAAAGGCATAGCATCTGTAATCGATTAATAACAATTTACAGATGCCGAGGAAGCGTTTGGCCTCTCGTCATCACATTGAGTTGAACGCTAATGCAGTCTGCATTATCCCAATAGAAATATCATTTTCTAAGAAGCGCCACGAGTCAGCTTTTAATATTCCATTCTCTTGCACACTAGCTAGCTGCATTTGCCATTTCCATGTGACTCTTTAAAAACGAAGTAACAAAGCATGTACCCCGAGCAGTCGAGCTCTATTTGTTGATTTGGAACCTACTGTTGTGAATGAAGTAAGGACCAGGGCATCAAACAACTTGTACATATACTTTCTTTTTTCATTTTCTAAGACTCAATCAATGTCATTCTTTACTCGAATATCTGAATTATATCAACTAACTTCTTTTATGTGAAATGCTCCACTGTGGGAAAAGAAAGTTAGCCCAAAACTGCACTGATTTGCAAGGCTTTTTGGTATTTAATGCTGTTGGTAGTGGCGACACGTTGTACATTATGGAAAGAAGTCGAAACCTGGCTTTACTATATATCCGTCTTCTCAGTTATTAATATTTGAGTATTGCATATTTGAAAGCTGAGTTTTGAACTTTCTTCTTCATGTGTAATCTTCACATTGCTTGTATAGAGGATTGTGGTTGTGAAGTTGTAATCTCCACTGAGTCAGATAATGGACGTGCGCATGTATAACATATTAATAGATCAAATACTAATAACACCGACTAAAATAGTTGTCGAGGAGGAACAATGAAGACAGTGGAAAGTACAATCTACCCTCCCCAGACCCCACTGGGTGGGAATACACTCGGTATGTTGTTGTTGATCAAAACACACGTGGACTATTGTTTTTATCACGAGTTTTACACCCCAACTATCGCTTGTTACCTTATCTTACTTGAACTATCAGCATCTATGAATTAAAACGCACCTCAACTATCAGCTGTTCTCTATTCCTACCTGAAATATCACCACCTTTCAGGCACATAGGAAAATGGAACAACTTATAGTTGATGTGTGTTTTATTACATGGATGGTGATAGTTCGCTTAGGGAAGGGAACAACTGATAGTTTAGGTGTAAAACTCGCAAAAAAACTATAGTTCAGGTGTGTTTGTTACCATTATCTCTTTAAATTTTTCTTGGGAACTAACAGACAGTTCATTTGCTTGAACCATGGTGGAATAGGCTAAACTGATATGCTCCGCGACTCTTGTTGTTGTCCCATTCTCTCTTCCCCTCCGTGCTTTCACGCTCCCTTTTTGTTACACGATGTAGTTGTGACTAATGGTATTTGCTTTTACTTTCAGGTGAACAGCTGGTTTTAAGTGTGGCATCAACTACCAGGTGCCTGGTGGTGACCTTCCTCGGGTGCATTTGTGCAATGTGCATCTTTAGCAACTCTACCACATGGTTTGGGCATGTGATGAGGAGAGGCACTGATGCCCAGTTTGTATGTGTGAGCGGTTAGCTTTGGATGGTTTCGGGAGGGGTAGAGGTAGGTCGAAGAAATACCGGAGGAAGGTAATTAGACGTGCTATGGATCAGTTACAGTTTACCGAGGACATGACTCTAGATAGGAAGTTGTGGAAGACACAAATTAGGTTAGAGGGCTAGTGCGGGCGGGTGGGGCATAGCTAGTAGATAGAAGTGCTTTGGTGTAGCCTTGCTAGTAGTCGTAGGACGGTTGGGGTGAGGGGTGTGCTCCCGGTTTGATAGTGTAGGGTACTACTTTGTGGGTGATCTATTTCATCTTGTTCATGTTTTATTTCAACTTTGTTTACTATCTTTGGTCCTGAGCCGAGGGTCTATCAGAAACAGCCTCTCTACTTCTTCAGAGATAGTAGTATGGACTGCGTACATTTTGCCCTCCTCAGACCCCACTATGTGGGAATACACTAGGTATGTTGTTGTTGTATCGACTATACCACAAGCTTGATCTCATGTGCTCCAAGTAAGCATTTGTCCACTGGTATGTTGGTGAATGTATGGAGGAAGGCGAGTTCTCAGAGGGCTCGTGAGGATCTTGTAGCCCGTCAGAAAGACTACAAGGAAGTTGGAACCGCCTAGATCCCACTTGCGAGATTAAACTGGATATATTATTGTCATTGTTGCGACGCTCACTACGTTTTTTTGCGTAGCCTTGTGCTTTCTCTCATTGAACGAAAAAACCAAATGCATTTGTCAATCATCAAATGTGTGTTACTATTCAAATCATTATTGCAAGCTAAGAGTATAATCTAGTGTTCGATATCCATTTTAAAGCTCCATTGATTTGAATTCGTGTTAGAATATCCCACTTCCGTGAAACATTTCGCTAATAATGAAGAGAAATTTATTATCTGCATCATAATCTATGATGGTAAATTATTACTGTTAGATATTGTATCAAATGATATCAATTGTTCATAGTAAGTTACTTAGTAACTATGTAAGTCAATTGTCCACAATATTCCTTAGAAAAAAACATTTATTCAGGGAATATAAGAAGGATATCTTGTTTTACTATAACAAATTATTTGATTTGAATATAGATATCAACATCGAAGATTCCAATTTAACTTCAATTTAGTTAAATAAAAAAGGAGCAGACAGACATCAACGACATCAGAGTGGCGCAGCGGAAGCGTGGTGGGCCCATAACCCACAGGTCCCAGGATCGAAACCTGGCTCTGATATATGCAGAGTAGCTTCTTAACAGTGCCCAAATCTCTTTTTTTACCAACTTCTTAAATTGGTCGATCATGAATTCTATGATGTTTTAAAATACAGCGGATGAAGAAAAAATAACCCTTGTTACTACTAAACCATGGGGAACTTCTTAACAGTGCCTAAATCTTTTGTTTACGAACTTCATGATGTTTTAAAATACAGCGGATGAAGAAAAGATACCCCTCATTATCGTGACAATATAAACTGATTGGTCATGAATTCTATGATGTTAAGTACTACGGATGAATAAAAAATACCCCTCTTTGTTACTAAACCATGGGGAGCTTCAACTAGTTTACTTAACTAGTTGAGTTATCGTGACAATATAAACTAATTGATCATGAATTCTATGATGTTTTTAAGTACTACGGATGAAGAAAAAGTACCCCTACTTGTGACTAAACCACGGGTAGCTTCAACTAGTTTAGTTATCGTGACAATATAAACTGATTGATCAAGAATTCTATGACGTTTTAAAATACAGCGGATGAAGAAAAAGCACCCCTCCTTGTTACTAAACCATGGGGAGCTTCTACAAGTTTATTTGACTAATTGAGTTGTCGTGACAATACCTTTCAATATCATAAATGACTACTCTTCATCGCGACACTGATAGTATATTTCACGGACACTCAAGAGATCTTCAGAAGACATTGTCAAATAAAAGACTAAGAGGCACTGCAAGCGAGCAAAGATTATACTCGACCAATATCAGAAAAGACTTCTCTTCATCACGAGACTGATCAAATATGTCGTAGACACTTGACAGATCTTCACAAGACAATGTTTAGAGACACGAGAAGCGAGCAGAGATTATGCTCAATCAACTCTAAGCTATCTTTCATCTTTTTTAAAAAGACAAAGCAAATATAGAACTTACACGAAATATGATTGGTAAAAGAAACCATTGATGAATTTTACGATAACAAAGAACACAAAGGAGGAAGATCCCAAAGAGATAAATCATCAAGATCATGAACACTCTCCATGTATTCTTGAACACCATTCACAGCATAAAGTGATGCTGATATCTGCCTTTCTACTTTCATTCTCTCAAATTCCGTATATCCCATTTCGCCTCTACTCTCATCCAAAATAGGAAAATCTAACAATTCCTGAGCATATTCAAATCCCCATGAACACGAACTCGAGCAACTCATCATATCAGGCTTATACAAGTCTTCAGTATTAGTCAGCGAGGATTCATATAGCCGATCACAACTTGTTTGAAACTCAGCACTAACCGCTATTGTCATATTCGTTGTTGTAGGCTTATATAGTTGATTTTCTTGTATTGTTATCTCATCATCATCACAAGAACTAACCACTTTTTCATGACTTTCTTGAATTTTCGCGCCAGAAACTGAATGAACTATACTACCTGTACTACATGTCGAAGAAGATTTCTTACTATCGAGAAGATTTCTGATCCGATAAGCAAGTTGAGAGTCTGAAGAAACGCGAGTAGTAACAAAGTTTGTTCGCGTGTTTGATCCACGAAGGAGACAAGCAGCTTGATCGTAAGCACGAGCAGCTTCCTCAGCAGTTTCGAAAGTTCCAAGCCACATTCTTATCTTCTTATGTGTTGTATCTTTAATCTCAGCTATCCATTTTCCAGAAGACCTTTGCCTTACACCAACAAATTTGTTACTACTACTACTACTAGTATTGTTGGTTCTTTTTCTTCCCTTGTTGAATTTGGTTGCTTTTTTCATTGAGATTTCTTCTTTATGATGATGTGTTTGGAAGTTAATTTCCATTGGAAACAAAGTTTATGTAAAAAGAAGAGGCAAGTTTGGAGTAATGAGGGTGTTTAGTTAGAGTTGTTAAAAGGTTTTTGTAGAAAGTTTTACCTACATGTCTTTGTTTTTGTTGTTGTTGTGGCTATGTATTTTATTTATACAAATGAAGCTTTGAGATAGCAACCTCTTATTTTATTGATGTTGAAAACAAAAAGGTAGTCCGGTGCACTAAAGCTCCCATTACACGTGGGGAAGGGTCAGACTACAAGAGTCTATTATGCGCAACCTTATCTTGCATTTCTGGTAGAGGTTGTTTACAAGGCTTAAAGACAAAAAAATTCGGGCTGGGCTAGAATTTTGAGTTTATATGTGTTCTGATTATAGAAAAGATAGTCCCTCTGGAAAGGTAGGGGTAAGGTTTGTGTACATTCTATCCTCCCCGGACCCCACTCGTGGGGCTACGCTGGCTATGTTGCCGTTGTAGATTATAGAGATGAAAACTTCCAGGTTGTGGCTTAATTAGTTATACATTATTAGATCTTTGACACAAATACAAAGTTTACGCCAAAGCTACTTAGTTCTGTAGAACACATTAGTTGCATAGTGGTTCCGGCCTCTACTTTGGGATATGGAGAAAACTCTTATAAGGAGCGCTATTTAATGCGGTGCAAATTTGAATTAGTCGAGCCAGTGAATACCAGATAGTTATTAAAAAGAAAAATAGTAAGCATTGAGGTATCTATAGTTAAGAAGTTGAGTTGTCTCATTTTATGTTGTTTTATTGTGTTTGTTTGGTATTAGGTAAATATTGTTCCTTTTTTTCTTATTTAAAAATTGAAAATATATTATTATATCTCAAAAGATGACTCATTCCTCTCTATTTTTTATAGTGTTTCTTTTTCTAAAACTTGATCAATGTTTTTGACTGATTTTCTACAAGATTTTTGGCTTTCAATCCAAATTTCTATTTAATTTTGATTGACCTGATTACAACAACAACATATCCGATGTAGTCTCATACATGGAGTTTGAGAAGGATAGGATATACGTAAATTTTGTTCCTACCTTTGTGAGGGAATGAGACTGTTTCTAATAAACCTTCGACTCAAATAAAATGTACACTGAAAAATCAACTTTTAGCTACTTATAAATTTCCATATTAGCAATCATGCAAAACTTTGTCAAGTTTATTAAGATGATAAACAACTTAGTTGAAAATAATGTTAGTTGAATGGTATTATAAAATTATATTGATGGAATTATTGGAAAATTTTATTAGAAACATAAGTGAGGGAAGACACTTTTATGAAATTTCATTTGGTTTATCATAGTTGGACTTAGTAAAAGGTTAGCATTATTTAAGGTCAATTAAATAATGAGAGGAAAATTACAAAGGTTAAGGAAATACTGCCACTTGGAGGCAAAATAGAGAGCTTCTTAAACAATCCAAATAACAAAAGGTTAAAATTGATTTAAAGAAAACTATTTATATTTATTATTTTTCTCAATTGATAATGTCCTAGCAATTATCTATTTGCAATGAGTTTTAATGTTCCAATTCCAACATAACATTTTTTTGGTCAAAAAAATCCAAATTTGCACTTTTGGTTGGAATGTTAACTTCAAATTGAGTCACAAGGACAAGAAGGTTGCTAATATGAAGAATTGGAAATTGATGAATGTGAGATGCCAATTATATCAAAGTTTAATTTCTATGTATTACATATCTCTTCAAGATTTCTTATATGATTTGATCAGTTATGGTTTTAATGTAAAACAATAAGTTTTAATGCTCAAGCTTTGAAAACAGTTCTCAACAGAAATTCAAGATAAGATTGTGTATAATAGACTAAACAGTTCTTGACAGAAATTCAAAATAAGATTGCGTATAATAGACTCTTGTGGTCGAATCCCGCACATAGCTGGAACTTTAGTACATCGAACTGTCCTTTCTAGATTAATACAATGACGTGTATATATAACACAAAATCATTCATTATCATAATCATTGATACCATAGTGTGGATTACTAGAGAAGATTAATGTCTTTTTCAAGTGTTGTCATAAAATAGTTTTCTATTTAATAATTAAGCCTTGTTGTATAAGATTCGTCTAAACTTTAAAAAATGCCCCATTGGGATTAGGTTACTAAAGCAACTACCTATGGTTGCTATCTTGATGTTGACCTCAACTTTTTGCTCCTCTCATTCATTTTCTTGTTTAATGAATGAACGCTCTTTAAGTGACGTCGTGTTACAATAAGTTTTAAACCTTAATGCAGATAACGAATCACTGTTCATCAATTATTACTAATTGGATCAAGGCATGGAACAACGAAGACTCTTGGGTTGAGAGAAAGTAGCCCAAGTCATGATAGAAAAGGGAAGACCGTGATGGAACATCAACAAAAAGTAGACGATACTGTGCTACGATAAGTTTTAAATCTAAATGCAGACATTGGAACACTGTTCTTCAATCATAACTAATTGGGTCAGGGCAAAGAAGAGTGAGCAAAGCCTAGAAAAGAAGGAAGCCAGTAACAACACAGACAACTGGAAGTAGAAGACTGGCCGAACATCTTGTGAAAAAACACAATTACTGACCGAACAACTACCCAGAGTAATTGCAGACCTTACCCCTAGATAGAGAGGTTTACAACAGACCCTCATTGAAGAGGTTTCCTGATATAGACCATCATTATAGGGAAATGGTGGACATAAGGATCTTGACTGAACAAACATACTGACTCGCATTCTCAAAAAGATTTCATCAAGTTGAAGGAGCTTCATACTTCCAACATCTAAAACAATTTCAAGCAACCAAGTGTATAACAAAACTATTGAATACCCAAATAAAGGAACTCCAAAATTTAACATTTATAGCAATACCAAATATAAATCCTCCAAGAAACTAAATCCACAGGGAATAGCAAGTGCTATAATGCCTAGACGAAAACAGAAACGAGAAAACAGCATAACCAAAATCTCTCTTGTAAAAGGTGCTCCAACATCAACAATCTCTTAACGATTGGCCTTCGCAACCCTTTCAATCTCATCCTTCTTCTTAATGGCATAGCTGCACAAACAAAAACCATCGACAGTAGTAAGCAATATGGTTGCACATGTCCAAAGAAAGGTATTTGAAAAAGTGCACCAATCCTGTACATATTTAGGTATGACTTAAAATAGCAAACACTCAAAATCTTTAGTCTTTTACCTATTTGAAGAACCTTTAGCAGCATTGATGAGTTCATCAGCAAGGCATTCAGCAATGGTCTTGATGTTCCTGAAAGCACTCTCACGAGCACCAGTTGTCAGCAAATAGATTGCCTGGTTAACACGGCGAAGGGGAGAAATATCCACAGCTTGACGTCTGACAACACCAGCTGAACCAATACGAGTAGCATCTTCCCTTGGCCCACTAAATGATTAAATGGAAAAAGGATAAAGCTATCAATGCAATAGATAATAGTAGGCATATAAACATATTTGGATGAAATGGTGCTTAGAAGAAGAGTCTAAAGCATCCACATTGAATGAAATTACTCACCAGAATTTAAAACATTGAAGTTGAGTACTTGCAAAAATAAACCAATTTTTTGCAAATACTGAACAAATAATTTTATATCAAAACAGGCAACAATTTGGCAAGAGCAGAACCAAGAAATCAGAAGCAGAGCCTCCTGATCCACCACCATACCCCCACAAATCACCTTTGCCAAAGAAAATGAATTAAGGGTACATCAGCTGAGCTCACCTGTTGATAACAGCATCAACAATGACTTGAATTGGGTTTTGGTCTGTCAACAAATGAATGATCTCCATTGCATGCTTAATAATGCGAACAGCCATCAGCTTCTTCCCGTTGTTCCTACCATGCATCATGAGAGAATTGGTGAGCCTCTCAACAATTGGGCACTGAGCCTTCCTGAAACGCTTGGCCTGGTATCTACCAGCTGTGTGTGGCATGTAAACTGGATGCTTGTTAGCGGTTGCTGTGATGTAATCCTCAACAGACATGTCATTGATCTACACCAGAAATTGAAACCATAGTTATTGATGACTCAAATTGTACTCAATATTTCAGCATCACTAATGGAGCTTAAAATAATACTCAAGTATAAAGGCAGATGGAGAAGAACATTCACCACAGAAAGCTATTGAGAAAAAATTCACACGTCAACTAAGAACTACTGACTCTTCGATCAATGCAGACTAGTAAAAAATAGGGCAGTGTGGAAGAAAAGATTTACATAGTTGATACCAGTTTGATAAAGGTAAGGTTCTTGTAACGTTTTAGTGCCTTCACTCAATAAAATTCACTCTTGAGCCTTTAGTCTTGTTGAAACTTTATATACCATTTAGGAAACATAGAGTTCTAGTGCTAAATAGAACAAGATAGGCAGTGATGATTCATGTCAATAGCCAATTAATAAAGATTCAGTTCTAGTATTGCTGTCTTCCCATCTACCACATTATTATCTTACTGCTTTTTTTTATATCTTATTCCATTGAGTTGAAAAAAAAGAGCAGGTAAAATATTCTAGATTGATGTATTTCATTTGAAATACCGGAAATGGCAAACCCTAGGTAGAAAATTACCACACAGACCAGTTATTCTAATTGCAAATAAAACTTTTTTTGTGAAATACAGAATATGTTAAATGAATTTGAATAACGGATAAACTCCATGAAAGGAAATGTCATGAAGAACTACAACGAGCAAGTAATACTACTGTCATACAATCAAAACAATGGACAAGTAAATGTAAGTTAATATTTAGCCTCTTAAGGCTGAAAAATATCATAAAAATCAATTTTTAACCCTACCACTCATGAAAGTTAATAAAACCTCACAAAACTACAAACAAACCAGTTTATTCTGTCTTTCAAAACATATAGATATTCCAGTAATACAAAACACAATTTTCTTCATACAAAAGAAGACAAAATGAAGTAATTAGCTCTGAATCTGGCAAAAAAAGATCAATCAGCATCTTTAACCATTTCACAAAAAACATAAGAACATCACAGATTTATATACCCAAGTACTACAAATCGCAATTTCCATCAAATAAAAAACACAAAAATGAAGTAAATTAGCTTTGAATCTAGCAAAAGAAAGAGCTATCAAGCAAATTTAAGCATATCACAGCAAAAATCTAGATAATCAAGTTCTACAAATCGCAATTTCCAACACAAAAGGAAGTGAACTAGCTTCGAATTTAGCAAAATAAAGAGCAAGTTAGCAGCTTTTAACCGTGTCACATCTAAAAGGCGAGCAAAAACAAACATATCCATTACCTACAAATCGCAATTTTCTTCGAACAAAAACACAAAATATCACAGCCAAAAAATATAACAGCAAAACTCCAAACATTCAAGCACTAAAATACACAATATTCATCATATTTAAAAACACAAAAATGAGCTAAATTATCACAAACCTAGCAAAGGAAGAAGAAATAGATAACATGAAAAGTAATTGCACCTCAACACCGTCATAACTCCAGCGGTTGAACAGCATAACATCAGTATGAACCTTACTCTCTAGGCTTCCATCAGCAGGAATAGTAGCAGCTACAACACCTGCGTCCATTTTTCTTCTTCTACTTCTCTTCCTCGCACAAATTCACCTGTATAAATCAAACACTTTAAGCAATGCGAAAGAGTTTAAACGGAGAGAAACGGCGGCGGCGGCTTACCTTAAAGGAGAAGAGTTTTGCTCTCTCGCCTGTGAGTTGCGTGCTTTGTATAAAGGAGTGGAGAATGGGAAAACCCTAGAGAATTTATAGTACAGTTTAGTGGATTAGGGTTGGGCTTATAAGGTGATTTAGCTCGGCCCAGTAAATGTTGGGCTTTTTTGTATAGGTCCAAGTCCAATACAATTATAGATGAGGCCCGTGTTTAATCAAGTTCATTTTGTTGCCATGGACAACACAAATTACGACAGTTTGAAACTTAATTATAGAAAATCTTAATATTACATAATTACTGAAAATCTCAATTTTGAATCTATCGAGATACATAATAGCTCTCAATACATCCAATAAAGATACTTTTTTTTCCTTTGTAAAGATACATTATTAGCTCTTGATACATTTTTTCGATGCTGGATCTGTCGAGATGCATAATACATTCAACGAAGATATATTTTTAATTTTATAAAGATACATAATTAACTTTCTATATATTTTTTTCCAATTTTGGATCTGTCGAGATACATAATTAACTTCCGATACATCGAACGGAGATACATAATTAGTTGAGATTTTGTAATTACTTCGTAAGGATGGAAATTTGTATAAATACGGTAAGTTAAGGTGTATATTTATGTTATTTTTTCTTTTTTAACCTTGCTTCGAATACTTCTCTTTTGAGCTAAGAATATATTGGAAACGGTTTGAGTACATCTTATCTCTCTCAGACTTCAGTCGTTATATTAGAATGAATATATTATTGTTGTTGTATTAATAACGTTCATTTTGTTGTTGTATTTTTTTTGTAACCTTGATTCGAATGCATTGTCAGAAATGACCTGCGTACATTTTATCTTTCCCATATCCATATCCCATACGCCACTTGTTAGATTAGAATGGATATGCTGTTGTAGTAGTATGAATTACTTTCATGTATTGTCGTTCAAATTGAAAATTTTGACATACAAGTTTGCAAAAATTTAGGCCCCTTTCGTCCGTAGATTGATCTTGTTATATATAGACATTATTGCGAAATTGCATTTGTTTATTAAAACAGATTCATTGTTTCGATATGAAATATAGAAATTGATTACTCCTTCAAGAGTTATGGACTTTGGACGGTTTATTGGCATGGAGAGTGTTGGTTGTTGAGAAAACACAACCTTCAAACTTCAATTGTATTTACATGTCAACCACAATACTCATGGTGGAGCCAAATTCGTATCAAAAAGTCCCACTTTAGACGTAAACTTGTTCCCAATCAAAGGCGAATACATACTCAAGGCTCTAATCTGAGACATGAAATAATTTTCTATTCTCCCAGAAGAAAACAAAACAGATTCATAAAACAAACAAGAACCATTAGTTTGCTGCCATTGATGAAAAACATTACGTATCATAAAACTTTTCCAAAATCCTGAAGTGCATCAAAATGACCAAAATCGACATGTCCAAACACACGAGACTAAGCAAACAAAAACATAGGCTATTAAATAGGGACTACATCCCAGCCAATATCAAGTATTCATCAAGGGAATTTCAATGTGTCGTTCGTAAACATTGCTCAGCGCAATCTCCTGGCCTCTCTCTCAGACTCCAACAGTGTGAGAATATCACCCTCTCTGACTGGTCCCTTGACATTTCTCATGATAAACCTGTTCTGGTCGTCAAGAAACTTAACTCTCACCTGAGTCACCTGTCCTCTGGATCCAGTACGACCCATGATTTTCACCACGACAGCATGCTTGGTACAAGATTCCATTCTGCAAACGCAGAATATACTCATAAGACATCACAATAGATAACAAATCAACAGGGTTCAAATTAAAGAATAGCAGGCAAAAGCCAAACAAACCACAATAAAACCAAGCATTCTATTTAACTTAAGAAACCAACATTCAAAAGGAACATAGTCCAACATGTCCAAATATCAAAGAATTTGATCAGACCCATGAGCGTCTATGCACCTATTACACCTCCACGACAACAGGTGTGGAACTTGGTTTAAACATATACCTTACAAAATTTTAACTATCCATCGGCCGTTGCACTGTTTAATGCTACAACAGACATAACAAATGTGAATGACATAGAGATATGCACTGGAAGTAAATACACACAACCGGATACTAAAACATAGAAGCTTCAATTATTGCAGAATCAAGTGCTACATTAAAAGTAAGGAATATACGAGCACTCATCTACACATTAGACAAAAAGACTAGACTTTACCTTTTACCACATAAAAACATTCTTATTTTCAACCAAACATTACACTAATGTAGCAAAAAAAAAAAAAAAAGAGTCTAACAACTGGTGATATGACCAACCATCACAAATGTTAGATAACCTCTATAGTTAGTCTAAATTAGATCCTTCTTTGTTAGTGAATTACCGAGTACGGTTTAGCATAAATGCGAATCTAGGATTTCTACAACAAGAGTACACCACTAAAAAAGGAAGCAAAAATTGTATTCAAGAAGAATTGATCCCTTCAATTTCCCCTTAATTTACCTCTAAATTTGCACCTGGTTTAGCTACGAGACACGTTAACACTAAGTATCTTTTTCTTGTAGCTCCATCTCCCACGCCCACAACCCCCCCAAACCCCCACCCACACGCAACCACCCATCCCCACACCCCCACACACATATATATGTATATTCTGGTAGCATGTAAATGTAGGACCATAAAAAAATCTGATCTTTCCTCCTCTCTCTCACTGATTCCCTGATTATATTCTCTATTAAAAAATCTACCACTGCTGATCTAACAGGAGCTCAACTTTCTCTTTACATACAAGTGCTATATTAAAAGTAAAGAATATACGAGCACTCATCTACACTTTTCCCGTGAAGACTTCACCTTTTACAGCATAAAGACATACTTATTTTCAACCAAACATTACACTAATGACCATAAAATTTAAGGAACTAACCTAATCAATGAGATAATTCAAAAAAAAAAAAAAAAGGTAAACAAAGATATCAAAATATTAACTTTCTACCAGAAAAAAAAAAAGGAATACTTGTTTATCAATACCTAGTTTTTGATGATCAGGCAACGTTAAATCAAAAAACAATACAAGGATGTATTAATAAATATATATTAATTAGATCAATCAACACAAATCTAAGTTGAGCTAAAATATTGAATCTTATTATAGAATTAGAAGAAAAAAGACAAATCTAAAAGAGTTACCTTTAGAGGAGAAGCGATTGTGTTGTATGCTGCTGCTTGGATGAAGAGAATGGAGATTGTTAAAACCCTACAGATTTTATACTAGGGTATCGTCAAAGGAAGGAGGTGGGCCGGGGATGTTGGCCCAGTAAATATTGGGCTTTTAGGCCCAAATCCAATGTTACAAATTTGTTTGTTAGTGACATTTGGCTAGTGTCCCCCAAAGTGGTCGATTTTGAAATTTTGTAATCTAAATGCCCAGTCTTGAATTTTTGTCCTCTAAAGTGTGTGGTCTTGAATTGTTGTTCCTGTTGAATATGTTTTAACTCTTGCAAAAAGGTCGAATTTGTTGTCAATTGATCAGGTTCAATGTCTAGAAAAAAATTCTGAGTGTCTGTCTTATGTGCAAGAGTTAGAACGTCTTTCTTACAAGCAATATACCTAAGTTCTAATTTTTATCAATTAGGCAGAATTTTTGATCAGTTGTGCAGATTCATTGTCTTGAAATATCATAAACGTTTGCCTTGTGGGCAACAGTTAGAATGTCTGCCTTGTGGATAAAATGTATTAATTGTAAACAAAAAATCAAGACCTCCCCTTATGGAGGTCATATTTGTAAGACTTTATTTATGAGGGACGAATATTAAGAGTTCAAGACCAACCAATTTTAGGATCATTTATGAACTTAACCGAAAAGAACATCTTTGTTGTTACTTGGCCAGGTTTGTTGTTTATTTACTTACGTGTAATTATAAATTCATTATACATTGTACACGTGTTGCACATTAAATTAATCGACTATTTTCAATTTAAGCAATTGAAGCAGTTATGCAGGTTAGTTCTTCTAAAATTTGAGCGATTATGTAGGTTAATTCTTCTTTTCTTCTAAGTTACAGTAAGGTTTTTAAAGATTTCCTTCATAAGTAACCTTTATCGATTCTATCGTTCCATCAATACGTAGTAAATAATGAACTAATGAATCCACTTCTCGTTGTCATTGAACCAACCAACAAAACTTAATATTCTATTTGACTAATACAATTAGAGAAATAATTGAATTTGAAAATTATCTCCAATGATTTGGTTGGATAAATCTTACAAGTTTAAACATAGAAGAATATCACAATCAGCAGAGGTAACTAATTGTTTGCTTGCAATGATATAGTTATAGCACTTTGCTTTTGAAATATTTGCTATTGATTGGGTTGGGTCATAGTATCTATAGCCTTGCTTGTTTTTTTTGACTAAATCCTGATTTCATTTTACTTTCCCCAATCGTCAAACCTGATCAGTGCTTCTTTTTCAACTTAATCCTGATTTCATTTTACTTCTCCCGATCATCAAAGCACACTTTGTTAGTGACATATTTGCTATTGATGGCGATACGTCACAATATTCATAGCCTTGCTTCTTTTTCGACTTAATCCTGATTTCATTTTACTTCTCCCGAAACCCGATCAATGCTTCTTTTTCGACTTAATCCTAATTTCATTTTACTTCTCCCAATCGTCAAACCTGATCAATGCTTGTTTTTCGACTTAATCCTGATTTCATTTCACTTCTCCCAATTGTCAAACCTGATCAATGCTTGTTTTTCGACTTAATCCTGATTTCATTTTATTTCTCCCGATCGTCAAACTGGATCAAGGCATTATGGACTCTTAACCTAAGTTGCATGGACACTTCATTTTATGCCGCATTTGTATCAGATTCTTCAAAAATAAGCTACTTTTGGAGAATCCAACACGTCCAATTGACATTTTTGAAAAGTCCAAGCAACATATCTCTCAACACATTTGTGCACGTCCAGTTGACATTTTTGAAGAGTCCGAGCAACGTATCTCTCAACAGATTTATGACAGATAAGGAACAATTTAGAAAAGATCCAAGATGATAGATGGATGATCATTCACCCAACACAAACAAATAAGAACCATTAGTTATCATCATTGATGAAAAAGCTAGCAAAATATTATCATAAAACTGTTCCAAAAACTTTGAAGTGCACCAAAATTACACGAATAAAGGTTATAAACTCGAAATCGACAGGTCCAAATTTACGAGTCTAAGCAAACAAAACCGAATACTATTAAATCCGGGGGACTAAATCTCGGCCAGTATCAAGTATTCAAGGAAATTTCGATGTGGCATTCATAAATATGCGCTCAGCGCAATCTCCTGGCCTCCCTCTCAGACTCCAACAGGGTGAGAATATCACCCTCTCTGACTGGTCCTTTGACGTTTCTCATGATAAACCTGTTCTGGTCGTCAAGAAACTTGACTCTCACCTGAGTCACCTGTCCTCTCGATCCAGTACGACCCATGATTTTCACCACGACAGCATGCTTGGTACAAGATTCCATTCTGCAAAATACACGATAATTTGTAAGTATCCATAATGGATGAAAACTTGGGGAGGGGTCGACTGAAACAATAGCAGGCGAAAGACAAACAAACCACACCAAAGAATAGCATATGGCATTCTATTCACTTAAGCAAACGATAGTACTCTAAAGCTAAGTTGCTCAAACTCTCCAAAATGTTGCCACACCCGTGTCAGATCCTTCAAAAATAGTACATTTTTGAAGAGTCCGAGCAACATAGCTCTAAAGAAAGAGCATTCAATATTAAAATGCAACAACACTCCAGCATTCACCTATTAAAGCATTTGATCAGCGGCAGAATCTAAACTAGTGCATTTGTAACATCTCAACACCTGTTACACCTCTGCGACATCGACACTTTTGAAGAGTCCGAGCAACATAGCTCTAAAGAGAATTCAATATTCAAATGCTGTTCACTCCGGCATTCACCTATTAAAGCATTAGCTCAGCAGCAGAATCAAAACTAGTTGCATTCGCAACATCTCAACACCTACTACACCTCTGCGACATCAGGTGTAACGTATGCTTCGCAAAATATCAACTATCCTTCACATTGGTTAATGCATCAAAGAGACGTAGAAACTATGCATTGGAGGAAACTAAACACCACTACACAGTAACTTAGCAGCTACCGCTATTGTAGGTTCACGTATCTTTTCCAGCCAAAGGAACTTAGATGACCGAAATAAGGCTGAGGAGAGCATCAAGTCCACATGTTTATATTTCTTTGTTACTACCTCCTGATCAATTTGCTGTAAGCAACAATTTTGCATATGCCATAATGCAAATTTTCCCGTAAGGCAATCATTTCTAATAATGTATTGAGAAATCATACAACGTAATGCATGGCAGTATGAGCTTTACAATACTACGCTGATCTATATAGCTCGGAAATGGACTAAGTTTCAACCCCTATATATTGGCTAAGAGACGCGTTAGAACTGCTTAGTTTTTTTTTTTTCTTGTGCTTTATATATATTTTAGTAACATGTAATCGTGAGACTTTCTAACGAAAAGTCATATATTGCCCTCCTCTTTTTATCCCTCATTTCTCTCCTCCGTAAAAATCTAAAGTTGAGATCGCCGGAGTCTCAACTTTCCTAGCATAGTACAACTTGTATATAAAAAGTAAAGAACCTACACCCAATCATTTATACTTCTCAAGGAACCTCAAAGTTGCACCATCAAGGCAAGAACTCATTTTACTCACACAAAGATGTCCTTATTTCAATCAAACCTGAAGGGCATCCCGGTGCACTAAGCTCCCGGTATGCGCACAATCCGGGGAAGGGCCAAACCAACAAGGATCTATTGTACGCAGCCTCACCTTACATTTCTACAAGAGGTTGTTTTCAAGGCTTGAACCCATGACCTCCTGATTACATGTGTAACACCTCGCATTTTTCGGGCTAGAAATCGAACCGTCATTCCTATGCGTATAGACCCGAACTAAATGATTCCTTATTAATATATGTGTGATGATCACTCCTATAGAGTGGACAAACCTTTGAATGTGAATTGAAGTCACAAGAATCTCCTAACTCTAAGACGAGGTGAAAACAATTCTATCGATTAAGTTTTTAGTGGACACTTCAACTTGGGTCTACTTTCGTCAACTATAACTTCTTGTATACAACGAATTAGAGGTTCTACTATATATAGAATGAAAGGTCTTCGAAATAGCTTTCCAGCGGTACCAATTTCTCCAAAATCCGAGCGAAAAGTTATGACTTTGCAAAGTGGAGTATTCCATCTAATCTGCCTTGCATCTGCTTCAGTAGATTGGAAGCAGGTCAGGGGCAGAACACACTGGTTTGATCCGCTTTGCAACTGCTTCAGCAGATCAAGGGCAGAACACACTGGTTTGATCCGCTTTGCAACTGCTTCAGCAAATTGGCCACAGATCAGGGCCAACTCCCATAACTTTATGTATATAACGAACTGGGGGGACTGCTATATATCAAATGAAAGGTCTTTGAGTCTTCTTTCCAACGCAACTGATTTTGTCCAAATCCAACATCAGAGTAAAAAGTTATGCCCAATTTACATCAGCATGTCAACTGAGGGACTGCTGCGACTTTTTTTGTTTCCTTAGGGGTATTTTAGTCTTTCCCCTCAACCTCAAAACAGATGATTTAAGGCATTATTGAGCAAAATATGTTCATTCTTCACCATTTCCTCTCAAACAAAAAGCCTAACCTCTCTTCCAAAGATCAAGAAATCAAGCCTTAAGTCCAAGATTTCCAAGGAACAAATCAAGATCCGAGTTCTACTCTTTAAACTAAGTAATTTAAGGTACGTGGGGTTTTCCTAAATTTACATGGGTATAGTAAACTCTTCTTAATCATGCTAAATATTTAGAAATCATGAATTCACAAAAAAAGTTTTGGATTTATAATTAGATTCATGCTTTTAAAGCTTTTGATGGTATTGATTTGGTCTTGAGGCCTTTCTCCCAAATTTGATTTATAACCATATATAAGTATATATCTGTATGTGTTTTGATGAGTTTGAATGATGAATTGAAAGCATGAACTACTAGAAATCCCTCTCTTGTTTACAAGCTTCTTGTTTTCGTAAGCTACGATTTATTCGAAATGCATTGTTAGAAGCATGATACAAATGTCTTATTTTTTGTTTATGACTAGATTATGGATTTGAATTGAAGAGAGGGTGTTTTACTTGATGTTAAAGCTGTTTACTAAGAAGATTGCATGTTTTGTCACAAATTTCATGACCACCACATATTTGTTGAAATGCTGAAAACAGTGATCTTCCTATAATTTGACAAATGCTTTGAAAATATGAATCTTCTTGAATTGTTTGAAGTATGGTGGTCCAAACTTTATGTTTTGAAAGAAAAGACTGTACTATGATATTTTATGGCTCACAAATATGACTTGCAAGTCTTGGTATGACGATACCAATTCAGATAATGCCATAGTAACACAGAACAGAACAAAATGCAGATTTTCTTTTAGATTTTTTAGACTTTGAACTTAGAATGCTACATGTTTAGAAAAGGCTAAAATTTGACTTAAAAGAGTTAGGTGGTTACCCAAAGAAGGCACGAGTTCAGAAAACTCTTTGCCCGAAACCGTGTTTTGCCGATACGAGTTATTATGTTCCCAAAGAGGAATTATACGTTGGCCTAGTGCCCTGTGGCATATCAGAACAAAAACTCCAACCCTTGCGGCAAACTTGGGTTGGGGGCTTGGCTGCCGAGTTAAGGGCAGATTCCATATAGCCCGTGGACTGTTAGACTTGTAGGGTGTACCACCTAACTCAGAAGTAAAATAAAGAATGGTATTGCATCTACAGAATTGTTTGAATGATCATTTGAAGTTGCCCATGTGTTTTAAATTATTTTATGCATAACGCTTTATGAAATGCTCTCACTTATGTTATATATAAAAGTACATTATTTTGGATTGCTCTGCGTACCAATACATCTGTATTGACCTCCTATATTTCAGGATTCTGAGACACAGTCCTGGGGTCCCGTTAAGCAATAGATTGACTTGTCAGAAGTTTGTAACTGGTGAGCTTCCCTTACTTCGGAAGGCCTGATTATGAAACTTGTTATTGTTATTTTATTTTGATTCATGGCCCGACTGGTTTTTTTTGTCCCAGATTCCAGACAGAAGTCAATTTTAGATGTATTAGAGATTTCGCAGATCGATGTTAGATGTTGTTAGAGGTTTATGGAGTCCATTCCAGATTGCTCAATCGAATTGTGATATTGACCATGATTCCGTATTGTTTTAATATTTCGCATTTTCCTTCACGTTATATGAAAGTGTGTATGATTGCCAGATAGAGAAGGGTGCTCGAGCCTTCACTGTTATGGATGCCCGTCACGGCTAGGGCCCCGACTCGGGTCGTGACAAACTTGGTAAACAAGAGTGAGATTTCTAGTAGTTCATGCTTTCAATTCATCATTCCAACTCATCAAAACACATATATATATATACTTATACATGATTATAAATCAAATTTGGGGGAAAGGCCTCAAGACCAAATCAATATCATCAAAAGCTTTAAAAGCATGAATCTAATTATAAATCCAAACCCTTTTTGTGAATTCATGATTTCTAAATCTTTAACATGATTAAGAAGAGATTACTACGCCCATGTAAATTTAGGAAAACCCCAGTACCTTAGATTACTTAGTTTAAAGAGTAGAACTCGGATCTTGATTTGTTCCTTGAAAATCTTCGACTTGAGGCTTGATTTCTTGATCTTTGGAAGAGAAGTTAGGGTTTTTATTTGAGAGGAAACGGTGAAGAATGAACATATTTTGCTCAATAATGTCTTAAATCTTCTGTTTTCACGTTTTGGGGTCGAGGAGAAAGACTAAAATACCCCTAAGGAAACAAAAAAGTCGCAGCAGTCCCTCAGTTGACAGGCTGACATGCTGAAGTAAATTGGGCATAAATTTTTACTTCGATGTTGGATTTGGACGAAATCAGTTGCGTTGGAAAGAAGACTCAAAGACCTTTCATTTGATATATAGCAGTCCCCCCAGTTCGTTATATACAGAAAGTTATGGTCGATGGAAGTTGACCCTGATCTATGGCCAATCTGCTCTCAATCTGCTGAAGCAGTTGCAAAGCAGATCAAACCAGTGTGTTCTGCCCCTGACCTGTGGTCAAACTGCTTCCAATCTGCTGAAGCAGATGCAAGGCAGATTGGATGGAATACTCCACTTTGCAAAGTCATAACTTTTCGCTCGGGCGTCGGATTTCGGAGAAATTGGTACCGTTGGAAAGCTATTTCGAAGACCTTTCATTCTATATATAGTAGGCCCTCTAATTCGTTGTATACAAGAAGTTATAGTCGTCGAAAGTTGACCCAAGTTGAAGTGTTCACTAAAAACTTATTCGATAGAATTGTTTTCAACTCGTCTTAGAGTAAGGGGATTCTTGTGACCTCAATTCATATTCAAAGGTTTTCCCACACTATAGGAGTGATCATCACACATATATTAATAAGGAATCATTTAGTTCGGATATATACGCATAGGAGCGACGGTTTGATTTCCAACCCGAAAAATGCGGGGTGTTACAACATGACAACAACTTTACCAATTACTCTAAGGCTCCCCTTCCACACCTTCAAACCTAATAGCCCTAAATATTTAAGCCATTAATCCCAAACAATTAGATAATTCTAACAAAACAACACAATGACCACCCAAGGGCGCGCCGCACGTCTAATGGTAAATGAAGTAGGTTGGACACCATAAGGTCTCAAGCTTAATTTCAAGCAAAGACAAAACATTAGATAATTTCTTCCTATCTGTTCTAACCCTGATAGACAGAGTAATTCCCGCTTCATTTTAATTAGAGATGTATTTTACTAATTTAACTTTATTAATGATATATTCAAACTCTAAATTGGACTAGTACCGCTCTATACAGTTATTTAATATCAAGGATAGAAAGGAAAAAATATAATAAAATTTTCTTGATTTTTTAGTACTAGGCCAAGTAAGTATGTGGTACTAGCTAATGGAAGGTGTGGCAAGTATTACATGCAATTAGTCGAGGCACAAACGGACTCAGACACCACGCTTATTAATTGAAAAAAAATAAAAAAATAATGACTTAAATACACATGTTATCTAATTAATTCAGAAAAAAGAAAACCAATAACAATCCATGATTAAATCAATCATATATATCTAAGTTGAGCTAAAACATCAAGTCATAGTAAAAATAACAATTAATTAATTCAAATTTAAAAGAAAAAGCTAACCTTGAAAGCTGCTATGACGGCTGAAGAAAAAGCTCAAGCAGCACTAACGTATTTTGAAATAAAACCCTAAGGAAAGTATAATATTTATATATTAAAGCTCATTAAAATTACTTTTGTATCCCTAATCATAGTCAATAATGGAGATTGATTAATTAATTAACTAATAGAATTATGTTCAAATACATAAAAATGCTAAAAATATATCAATATTAATTAAGTACTTCATTTATTCACTTTTACTCGTTGCTGATTTGTTTCTCGAGGTCAAACTGTATGAAATTTAACCTATCATTTTAAAATGTAATTTTTCTCATCATATTAATACGAGAAAGATTGCAATTATAGTATTTTTGTATAGTTTTCAACCATTTAATTTTAAATTTTAAATTTTAAATTAATTTACTTTAATTTAACTTTGAAATTTAGTCAAATTAATCTCGAAAAGAGAAACATTGACGAATAAAAATGAACGGAGGGAGTACTACATATGAATTATCTCAAATTAGATATTTTAGTATATATACATGAAAGTCGAAACTCTCTATAACGGCATTCTATGTTGGAATTCTTTTTCTTGTTATAGCGAACGTATGATATAACTAACAGAGAAATCGATTACTAAAAAAGTTGATCATAATCAATGTTGTTATAGAGGATGACTATTATATAGACATTTGACTCCATATATATATATATATACTAGCCGGCTTATGCCGTGCTACGCACGACTCAGTGTTGATCCTTAAAATTTTTACATTATGTATAATTCTATCATTTTAAAGTTTTATTTGTTTGGTTGATAAATTCTAAGTTAGATATATAATATTATATTTAGATTGATGAAATTTGTATAACGATATTTTAAGTTGTTAAAACTTTTGTGCATTGATAGTTGATTATATTTTTTAAATAATTTAAGTTCTTAATTATTGTGATTTATAATATTTTTCCTATTCTACTAATTAGAAGTGACATAGTAAAATTATTGTAAAAAATCCTTGTGAATTTTTTTTAAGTGGCTCCATCTAAGACGTTACGTTAATTTAAAACATCAAAAATTAATTTATCATTTTACGTCTATTTTACCTTTTTTTTTAATTAAATATTATTAACTTTTTAATACTTAAATGACTTATAGTAATTAAATATGGGTAATTTAGTAAAATAACGATTGAAGTAGTTGAAACAGTCATGTTATAAATATCTATTTTCATTTTTTTATTAAATATTATTAATTTTTTAATATGTAAATGACTTATAATAATTATTTAGGGGTAATATAGTAAAATCACGATTGAAACAGCTGAGCCAGGCATGTCGAATATGAGCAGGCTGCTTCAGCTTCTTATTGTGACTTCCTATATAGGATACTAATAATATAATTTTTTTAATGCTTAAATAACCATAATAAGTAATTAGGGATGATATATTAAAGTCACGATTAAAACTGCGAAGTAGACATGTATTAAAAACGATATAGCATAATAACTATAAAAAATTACTTGTGAAAATAACCTAAGTGAGCCTCATATAAAATGTCAACCTAATTTAAAACATCAAGAATTAATTTATTATTTTATGTCTATTTTATATTTTTTATTAAATATTATTAATTTTTTGATACTTAGAGGACTTATAATAATTAATTAGGGGTGATACAGTAAAATTACGGTCGAAGCAGCTGAAGCAGACATGTCAGAAATATTTATTTTACTTATTTGTATTAAATATTATTAATTTTCTAATGCATAAATAACTTATAATAATTAATTAGGGGTAATATAGTAAGAACACGGGTGTAGCAGCTGAAGCAGGCATGTCGACCTGCTGCCTGCTTCAACTGTTAAACAACCTCTTATAAATAAGAGAATATATACATACCATTGCGGTAGGATGCATGTAACTCCTTCGTGCTGACAGAGGTCTTGAATTCGAACTTTGAGGCACCTCTAATCTTGACTCCTGAGATTGTGGATTTGAGTCATCGGGAATACAAAAAGGGTGGGAGTTCTGAAAGTGTGACCATCTCATAAATCTAACTCTCGTCTCGCTTCCTTTTAAATAGATGATTTGGCTAATTCGAATCTGTACTCTCCTTTTCAACAACCTTATCGGTCCAACTTACACGTATCTCAATTGATTTGCTATCTTCCACATGCATATATCGACGTCAGGAAATTTTGCTTACCAAGGCTTTACTTGTAATTGAGAACAGAAACATTTTCTTGCCAAAAAAGCAAGAACAATAAGGACAATAAGATGAACACAAATTGAGTACAACAACAACAAATATACTCCATAAAAGTGGGGTCTGGAGACGGTAGAGTGTACACAATTTGTATAATTAACTCAAAGGTGAGAGGGTAGATAGGCTGTTTCGATAGACTCTCGGAACACAAATTGAATAAGAAAGTAATTCTGAGCTGAAAAATAATATTTGACAAACTTTCTATGATATCATATTCTAAATAATCTTTGTGTCAAAAAATACGTACATTTTTCTGTACAGACCTATACAGTAAAAATGATTCAAGAAGAAAAAAGAAAAGAGAGAAAAAACAACCAAAAATGGAAAAATGCTCAAGGGAAAATCCGCGTAAGTTGCTCGGACTCTCCAAAAATGTTGTCGCACCCACGTAGGATCCTTCAAAAACACACGCGTCAACATTTTGAAGAGTTCGAGCAGCATAGGAAGATCCTAGTAGAAAATTGTTTTCCTCTCTGGAACTACTGATTACTCAACCAAAAATTGCATCTTTTTAAACAGAGAATACAGTAAGTTCAAAATCAGGTCTTTTGCATTGATCATTTGCTTCTCTAGAAAAGATTGTTGGCGTATAACATCGCGCTGCTTTCGGGGGAGTTGGAAATGCAGTTCTTGGAGACAATTGTACTTCCTCCATAACGCGAAATTGGAGTTCATATGGATAGTCTCTCATGCATCCGATACGAGGTCCAGCTCCTGTTGTCCATCGACATGTAGACAACTGATGAGCTAAATGATATGACTTCATGCTTATATGTGAATGTATTATCTTGTTCTCCTCTTCCTTTGAAGCTGAAAAGTCTGTATCCGATAAGTAGGCGTATGGTGTTTTGTATCCTTCTGCTGGTGTTACCACGGGCTGCATCTGTTGGGCGGTCTTTTTAAACAGCTCGAAAATGCCTTCCTTTTCCGGTATTTGAACAGCAATTTTGGGTCGTGCTCCTCGGGACTGTTTTGAGAAATGTGGTGCTGACTTGTTAGTAGAATGAATCTTCTTTGTGTCCAAGCTTTTGAGGCTGCTCGCTTCACTCGATTCGCTTAAATCTGGGGCTGATAAGTTATTACATATGTTGGTACCGCATTCCTTCTTGATAGAGGGCGCTTCCTCTTCATAATTGGTGAATTTCTGCAATGTATCACGATTTAAGTTTAACGAATTATCCATTAACTCATTTCGCTACCTAGAGTCAAGGGAGTAACAAAGGCGGATTCAAAATTTTAAGCCGTAAAGAATCACTGATCGACCACTCCTTTCATGACAGTGAGTGCGAATCTGGTAAGGTATATAAATTTTGTGAAACTTTTGAAGAGTGTATATATTTAGCGGATGGACCACCCGATACTGACATCCACCCTGGCCCATCGATGGATAAGACTTGAAATAGCCTAAAAGGTTCTAACGCCAATTTCTGAGTTTTCTCGTTAATCTGTTAGCGTATAGTTAAATGAGTGGAGATGAGTAATCATACCTGAATAACGGAGACATCAACGTTATGTTGCTTAAGAAATAACATGAATGCTTGGAAATTCTCCTCGGTGGGGAGATAATGTCCGCTCTGAGGCCAGATCGCCTATTTTCATGCAAAAAAAATTGGATACGTCAACAAGATGGTTTCAGATAGGAAAAAATGATACAACTATTGGCGAAATCATGGCAGTTTTCTTTACCTTTATAATACCATCTTCCGCCACTAATCTCCCAGCAGATAACGCGGCACCACCTGCCAAGAAACTCGAATGCTGAAATGTGCCTTTTTTCTTCATCCCGATGTACAAGATTTTGGACACGCTTAGCACGAAGATCCACTTTGTCTCCGGTGGGCTTCCCCTCGTATCAAGAAGCCTTCCACTTTGCTTGTATACGAACTTTCCATCCACAATGACAATTTCATATGCCTCCCTCTCTATCTGTGGTTATTCATAAGTAGTTAGTCACAAATAACATATGCTCACAAACATTTCGTCCTAATTCGTGCAGCCTAGAGGCTCACCGGTCCAAGATACTTGATGCATTCTTGTTGAAGTTTCGGTCTAGGGCACCTCTCAAGATTTATTTCTTTACCTTCACCTATGTCCAACCTGTAACGCGACATACAAGGGCAAAACGTCATATATAGTTCTGAAGCTCCTTAGTATGCTTGTATTTCTTGCCAATCCAAGAAAATCTAACCAATAGAAGAAGGGTTGTTTACTGTCAGCTTGGAGCCACGTGGTGTAGTAAAATCGAAGATTGTGGCCATAACGATGTCGAGGATCAATCTGTTCACCAAAATTCATACGAAACATAAATAAAAAATCCCACGATACCGATGAAATTCTGCATTGTCGAACTTTGTTCTTGAGAGTGAACTTACTGCTTCAAGCCAATGCTGCAAAGCAAGTTTACGTGCTTTCCCGTCTTTGGACAGACCTTTACCGACCTACTAACACACGCAAAGTCCTAAAATCAGAACTTAGAGAAACAATGAGCTGCGAGGGAGGACATAAACGAAGGTTAAACCATACCTTAGCAACTCTAGTTATTGCTCGTGACCAACGAGAAACAGCAGTTTGAGGTTTCTCAGTGTCAAAGTATGATATAGAACTTTGGTTGAGTTCAACGGAATCCAATAGCTTCCACCTGTAGATTACATCAAAAGTTCGATAGTTAATGCAGCGTGAGTGAAGGCGTGAAATGGAACGACAAATATCCACAACGACAGTTTCCACTACTATACCATCTATGTTCAACTAGCACAGCACAATCAGCTAGCTGTCTTCGTGTACGAAAACTTTTATATGTCTTCTGCAACTTTACAGCAGCCTGATCTCTTTGTTTTCTGAACTCTGCTGGTAGCATCCTAGTATCTTTATCGGAGATGCTAGGCAATTTCGGAGAAATTTCAGCCGTGTTCCACGGGTTGTCTGATCTAGTGATCTTCTTATCCTCCTTATCGGAAATTAGAGTCCTCAATGCAATCTTGGCCTCGAATTCCCTCCTTTTATAGGTAAGAGTTCCCTCAAGGATCATATTTCCGGAACCAAATGACTTCATGATTTTCGACTTTCTAGTAATTTGATCATTGAAATTCCTGGGCTGTAATGCATTCCTCATATCATCGCTTCCTAAACTTATCGTTCTCACCAAATACGATTCAACCCGACTATCCAAATCCTCAAAATTGGCAAAAGGACAGGAAAATGTAATTCCCATCTTCCCTGCAAAAATTTTACTAGGATGTTATGTGTCAAGTATAAAACCTCAGAAAATGAACATCTGCGAAATTAAAAAAAAGGCATACGATATTAATTTCACCGATAATTTTTTAAGTTTATGACGCTTTTACGCTGAAAAAATCTAACAAGAGAAACTATTCTCTGTAGTTAGGGGGCAGCCCTATGCACTAAAGCTACCGCTATGCGCGATGTCCGAGGAAGGACCCACCACAAAGGTGTATCGTACGTAGCCTTACCTTGCATTTTTGCAGCCCCGTGACCTCCTGGTCACATGACAACAACTTTACCAGTTACTCCAAGGCTCCTCTTCAAGTTTACAACAATTGCCAAACTCAGTAAAAGAACAACAATAACGCTGCAGTCCTAAACCAAACCAACCAGCGTCGTCTACATGAATCTTCACTGTTCATGTTTCATCATTTAAATTCATCTTAGGCCAACATTATACAACAACAACATACCCAATAACAATAACGCTGCAGTCCTAAACCAAACCAACCAGCGCCGTCTACATGAATCTTCACTGTCCATGTTTCATCATTTAAATTCATCTTAGGCCAACATTATACAACAACAACATACCCAATGTATTCCCACAAAGTGGGGTCTGGGGAGGGTAAAGTGTACGCAGTCGGAACACGTCGCTTGTACCGTCACTACCAATCAATGGGACACGCCGCTTGACCACCACTTGTCAAGAAGACTTCTTTCAACACAAGACATCAACCGTAGATCTCAACTACTAGGTCACTTCCACTTCACATGATCTGCCACCGCTGTTATCACCCAATGGGACACGCCGCTGGACCATCACTCGCTAGGAAGACTTTCGACACAAGGCACCACCTGCAGATCTTCAGTCTTGTTTGACACCGGGAACTTCTCGCCAAACACAGTCCACTACTCCGACACACCCAAACCTAGGCTCTGATACCACTTGGGACCACGTGCAACTTCATCCAAACTCCGCACTAGTATGATATTGTTCGCTTTGGGCTAAGCCTTCACGGATTTGTTTTTGGAAACCTCCCAAAAGGCCTTATACTAGTGGAGTTGGGTGACACTTTTAAATATTGGACATGTATACTCTATTTTTACCGATGTGGGATTGATTTGCTTCCCAACAGGACAGATAACAAATACACAACAACAATAGCATACCCAGTATATTCCTATCAAGTGGGGTTTGGGGAGGGTAAAGTGTACACAGTCCAAAACCACTACCTCAGATGAAGTAGAGAGTCTGTTTTCGATAGACTCCCAGCTCAGGACAGATAACAATATAACAAACAAACCACATAAGCGCATACATCCACACAACAATACTATAATAACAGATAGAAAAGGGTAATAACTAAAACAAGACACACATAAGATGATACTAAAAATATGTATTCGAAAAACATAGGTATCACCAATACACCACAGACGTAATCCTACACACTAACCCTCTAGCCTAATCTGCTTACTCCACACCTTGTTATCAAGGGTCATGTCTTCCGTAAGTTGTAACTGCTCCATGTCATGTCTAATCACCTCCCTCCAATACTTCTTAGTCCTACCTCTACCTCGCCTAAAATCATCCGTTGCCAGCCTCTCACACTGCCATACTGGAGCATCCGCGCCCCTCCTCATCATATGCCCAAACCATTGGAACCTCACTTCCCGCATCTTGTCCTCCACTGAAGCAACCCGTATCTTCTCCCGGATAATCTCATTTCTAACCTTCTCTCTCCTGGTAAGTCCACACATCCATCGCAACATTTTCATCTCCGCCACCTTCAACTTCTGTATTTGGGAGTTCTTAACTGCCCAACACTCCGCTCCATACAACATAGCCAGTCGAACTACTACTCTGTAGAACTTACTTTTGAGTTTAGGCGGCACCTTCTTACGAATAACAAATATAACAAACAAAAAACATGAAAGCAAGCAACAACAAGGGATATCACGCTGCTAGATAATAAAGGAAATAAGACACCCACAAAGTAATATTATAAACTAGTTATACGAAATCATAGGCATCATCAAAAACACCATGAACGAGAGGCTATAAGACACTACATGCAAATATACAAACAGAGTACTCTTCCCTACTATTACTACACCAAAACACCATGAACAAGATGCTACAAGAGATACAAGCAGAGTACCCTTCCCTACTATTACGATCGTACTACTGCCTACTATAGCCATCTACCCTAATCCACGTACTCCACACCTTCCTATAAAGGGTCATGTCATCTGTAAGTTGTAACTGCATTATAGTTTACATGCATGTGATGCGAGTGTTCATCATTTTAATGGCCCCATTGATGAATTCGAATACCAACCTACCCAAAAACACAGCTTATATATCCAATGGAACAATTCCAAAATATAACATGTTACGCCAACCTTCATATTTAAAAAGGCAAACCAGTGCACTAAAGCTCCCATAATGCGTGACACAAAATAGGGTTCTGTTCAAAATTTGGCCTAAAATATAGTTTTGCATGGAATTATTCAACGTAAAACCATTTGCCAATCTTGAAAACAACATGAAACAATGTTAAAAAATCTATATTTTTTTATACATCACAATATATTAAAAAAGGGATTATGAAAATTTGACAAGGAATGGAAAAATAATCTACCTTCATTTAGTGATTTATTAGATAGTCGGAAACAAAAGATCTTGAATACTATTCAAAATTCAGAATCACTGCATGAAAAAGAAATGAAAGGGTGCAACATTTTACCTTAATTAACAATACATACAAGAATGACAATTTGAATAATAGGGTTGAATCTTTTGGAATGCAATGGGAACTAAGACAACAAAGAAAAAGAAATGAGAGGAAACTAGAAAAAGAAAGATTTTTTTTTTGTTGGTGAATAGAACAAAATTTGAGATATACCGTAAAATGTGTTTTTTCTTAAGGGAAAATGAAAAGAATTTTGCAAACTTCACTCATTCTCATGTTTACGTCAAATAAATGAATGCATAATATATACGATAAAAACTTATTTATAGTCAATATTCACGGTAGATTAATGGTAACTCGACACATTTCTACTAAAAAATAGGTACTGAATGGTAACAATGAAAGACCATTTCAACGTATACCTATCTTTGAGATGTTTGCTATGCATTTTCTAGGTACAATGTACGTTCGTTTGGTTTGTTTAGTTGGTAGCTATATCATGAAATTAGTTAAGGTGCGCGCAAGCTGACTCAAATATCATAATTATAAAAAAAAATTCTATAAATCTCAAGCCAAGAACGAAGCAAAAAATCAATTATATACATATTATACATCAGTCATATATGTATCGACTATCTTTAATTTAAACGATTAAATGACCGGTTATTTATGTTCATTCTTCCCAACCATTTTTATTGTGTAATTTTAATTGCAAACAAAAATGAAAAAAAAATAAAAATCTTTAGGGACTAAAATACATATTATTAAGAAATATAGAACCCTGATTGTAATTTTTCATAAATAATTTCCCTTCTGAACCATTAAATCCTAAAACCCTATATAGAAAAGCCCTTTCTTTGCTCAGCTGGTCAGCCAGTTGCTCCGCCGTCAACCACCGCGCCGCCGCTGTCCCTCTTCCTCTTTGTATGCTCCGACTCTCTCTCTCTGTGCAATTACCCTTTTTGTCAATTTTCTTGTTGTCGTTGTTGTACAACCCGCTCATCCCCCACCCCCATGTAGTTCCTCAATAGTTGAGATGGATTTTGTTTATGGGTTGTGTTTTATGCTATAAAGATTGTATCTTTGTTGTGTAACTTAGTGGTACTTGTTTATTTATTTATAACTGTGGTGTCTGGGCTAGTTTGTGTGCGCCTCGTCTAAATTATTTATCAGGATATCTGCCACTTTCTACTAGCGATGCATATTAGGTAACTTGGTCCACTAAGACTAGGAAAGATTGGGAGAATCACCCAAATACACACACACACACACACACACACAAAGGTAGTTCCTCAATAGTTGAGCTCGAATTTTTATGGGGCTGTGGATTTTGCTATAAATATTTCATCTTGCTCGTGTGCACCTCGACTAATTACTTGGAATGCTTGCCTCACAGCAACAATAGATATTAGGTAACTTTGTCCACCAAGGCTAGGATAGATGGGTCTGTTGGGATTTGAACCTGAAGACCTTAGTTTCGGTTCTCAATTCACTTCGTTAGTCTAGTATTGCTTATTGAATCACTTTTGTCCTTGTTAGTGTTTTGGTGTATAATTTTCTTGTTGTTGTCCCCAAAACCCAACCCAAAGGTAATTGCTCACTAGTTGAGCTAGAATTTGTATGGGGTTGTGTTTTCTGCTATAAAGATTATATCTTTGGTGTATAATAGCTCTAGTGTTGCTTAATTGAATCATTTTGTCCTTGACTAAAATACTTAGAATGTCTTCCCCCGCAATAACGATAGATATTAGGTAACTTTGTCCACCAAGGCTAGGACAAATGGGAAGAATCACGTAGTGTTTTTGTCTCCTTGGGATTTGAACCTAAGGACCTTAGTTTCAGTTCTCAATTCACTTTATTACTCTAGTATTGCTTATTGAATCACTTTTTTCTTTGTCAGTTTTTGGTATATAATGTTCTTTTTGTTGTCCCCCCAAACCCAACCCAAGGTAATTGCTCACTAGTTGAGCCAAAATTTTTATGGGGTTTTGTTTTATGCTATAAAGATTCTATCTTTGGTGTATAATAGCTCTAGTGTTGCTTAATTGAATCATTTTGTCCTTGTCCCCCCTCCCCCCAACCCCTCACACACAAAAGTGGTTCCTCCATATTTGAGGTGGAACTTTTATGGGGTTGCTTTACAGCTATAAAGATTTGATCTTTGGTGTATATAACTCTAGTGTTGCTTAATTGAACCATTTTGTCCTTGTTAAGTGTTTTGGTGTGTAATTTTCTTGCTGTTGTTGTCTATCCCACTCCCACAACTATTAGTTCCTCAATATTTGAGCTGAAATTTTTATGGGGTTGTGTGTTTTGCTATGAAGATTTGGTCTTTGGCGTATAATAACTCTAGTGTTGCTTAATTAAATCACTTTGTCCTCCCCCTTACCACACCACACACACATACACAATGGTGTTATAATGATTATATCTTTGGTGTATAACTCTAGTGTTGCTTGTTGAATCACTTTGTCCTTGTTAGTGGGTTGTTTTTTATTGAATTACTGCATTGTTATGGTACAGAGTGGAATTAGGGCAATATAACAGGACAACACAATGAGATTGGAAAAATGTTGGTTTTGTTCCTCAACTGTATATCCAGGCCACGGTATTCAATTTGTTCGAAACGACGCAAAGGTAGAATATTAATCTTTTTTCTTTTTGTTGATTTAAGTCACTTAAATTTGGTTTTCATTACTTTTCCATGTTATATGCTTGCCATAGTTAGGTTTAAGAAAATGGTACTTAATTTGCTGGACTCATTGTTTTCTGCAGTGAAATGATAAAATAAGCAGATTTCAAGTTTTGAGTATTCCCAAAAATCTGACGAAATATCGTGCTATAATGCATACTTTATTGTTTGAGCTAACAATAAACTTTCATGAGCACTTGCATTTAGTTCTAGAGCTCAAAAGATGCATCCATAAATTGAGATAAACATGCCATTACTCTGTGTGAGCTCTTAGTGAGGATTGCTTGAGTTACTAGGGGAAATCCTGAAGCGGGTCAGTCGTGAACTTTTTATTCATGTAAATGACACTGTTTTAAGAAATCTATCCAAGATTATATTCAATCCCTCAATGTAGTTTTCAATATCGTTCAACAACTACTAATTATAAAGTATACCTTCACTGCCAAAGTTACCTTGTTCTATATTTAGTAATGTTCAAAAAAAAAAATAAAGTATACCTTCACAAAGCCAAAATAGAAACTCATTCATATAGGTCTCCAGTAATAACGGTTCACTCCATCTAACCTAGCACTGGTAGTGTTGTGGACTAAACACTTGAATATTGTTTCAGAAAATGAATTGTTCTGAATTCTCGGCTGTTCATCAAGTAAAGGAAAAGTTCTCTGTTTTCTTGTTGTGCAGATCTTTCGGTTCTGTAGGTCTAAGTGCCACAAAAATTTTAAGATGAAGAGGAATCCACGTAAAGTTAAATGGACTAAAGCATATAGGCGGCTGCATGGAAAGGACATGACACAGGTAAACAGGGTCACTTTTTTTTCCGATATAATCTATGTGCTTTTATTGGATACTAATCTTTGTTATTTTCTTTTGGATACTGAAATTCCTTGACGCTCTGCTAATTTTCATTTGAAGGACTCAACATTTGAATTCGAGAGGAAACGTAATAGGCCGGAGAGATATGACAGGAACGTAACTGAGAACACTTTGAAGGCCATCAAGAAAATTGATAAAATCAGAGTCGATAGGGAGGAGAGACATATTGCTAAGAGGTTCCTTAGACCGTGCTTCACTAATTTCCATTACTTTTTATTCATCATGTCCTTTTCTTGCTATTAACATTACTTGGCAAACCTTACAGGATGAAAGGAAAGAAAACCAAGGAGCTGAGAGAAGCAGCGAAGGAGCTCGAGCAGAGCATTTACTTAGTCCCGGTTCCAGAAAAGCCACCAGTTACACTGCCTGACAAGGTCCCGGTTCCTCCAAAGCAGTCGGAGGAAAATCGCATGGAGGAATGATTATTTTGCTTCGTATACTCTATATTCTCAAACTAAAACACATATCATTTCATGCTTATTTTTACGGAATGTGTAATGTTTTGCTTTCCCCAACTTCCCGAATTTGTATGGTTTGGCAACTCAGTCTCGTGAGTATTGAAACACTCTTATTATAATGATCAGAACATAGAAATTTTGAACTTCCCATATGAGGATTTGGATGAGTAACTAGAGCCACATAATATGTCTTCCACAAGGTTCCTAGTTCAGATATTTTCTTGCTGAGGGTCTAGGCGAAACAGTCTCTCTACCTCTGTGGTAGGAGTAAGGTCTGTGTACACTGTACCCTTTGAGACGAGCATGTTGTTGTAAGGTTCCTACAAAAATGTTGTGATGGTCTAATTTCTACTATTGGCCTTGTTGCTGGCTTCTCTGCACTTGTGTTTATGCATTTCTGCAAATCAAACAAACAAAAGAGCTTTTTGCCCACTGTATAACATAACATCCCATCAGAAACAGTGAGAGCTATGTATAGGCTTCGATTAAATATGGATGAACGATCATCTCTCGATAAGTAATCTTTACGATCTTTTAAAACGACATAGAATGCAAGATATCATGAGAAAATAAAGTTATATATTAGCTATTAAATATAACGAAAGAAGAATTGAGAACCGAAAGAGGTGAAAGAAGAATTTTGGAATTTAGAACCAAAAGAGAATTCAAAATTTAAAGTTTATAGAATCCTACAGGACACTCAAGTTCAATATTGAGCTAATATAATAATAATAATAGTAATTGTGTTCACAATAAAGTATTTTCTAGAAATTACAAATAGAGATACAAGTCTCTGGGCAAAAGCTGTTGGGTTCACGTGGATACGTGGGTTATAGTGTTGGCCCACCTCTGCTTGTTACCTCCCATCACGAGCATAGGTATCAGGCAAAGTTCGAGCTAACTTGGATGCATTTTGGACTTATCATCGAGTACTTAATTACTACCTTCCTAGTTATGGATTCATTGACAAAGCTTCTGCCATCACTCAATTGAAGCTTTAGATTCGCTTCCATCTTCTTCGTGAGTTTGGAGATTACAAAAGAATAGACATTACAATATTTAATTGAAAGACACATTTGGAGGCTACTTCAAGTGATGAACATAAATGAGTATCTGAATATTGCTATTACTATTAAGTTAAGATGGAAAGAGAGCAATAGAGTTAATTAGTTATACAGCCAGCTAGCACCACAAGACAAACCTTAGAATTGAACCTCTGATGTATCCATTCATTCAGATCAACTACTTTCAGTTCTTCATCATCATAGTTCACAATTTCGAGTCTCAGTGTACTCACAGAGCCCTGTTGGACAAACGTCTTCATTTCAGGGCATTTACGAATCTTCACAACTCTGAGAAATGGAAATTCAAGAGCACGCTTTGTCCGAAAGAAGTGCCCCAGCTTTGACAGCTCGTAAAGGCACAGCTTTTCCAATAGGGGAAATAAGGGCTCATTACTCATTTCTTCTCCTTCTTCTGCTGCTGTGATCACTTCTTCCATTAATGGGCAATTTTCTATCTTTAGTTTCCGGAGTTTTAGAACACCTCTGACTACGGATGGAGACATCAAGTTTCTCAATTTTTCACAACTATCTACTTCCAATTTTTCAAGCCTTCTGAAGTAGGCAGTTGGAAGTTGGTGAGAGCATAGAGCAGGTATGCTGTGAGCCCCATTGATAAATAGTTTTTCCAGATTGGGACAGGAAACCTGCAAATAGTGAAGGGACAACTCCATTTAGATTTAGCTTTAATTTGACTTATATTATTCGGAAGTTGGTGAGAGCCAAACGTTGAAGGAATGAAGTATCAACTCCATTTAGATTTAGCATTAATTTGACCTACATTATTTGTTAGTGTTTTATTGTTGTGTAGAAAACTAGTAACTTTGAAAGCTGAAAGAGCGGCAATGTAGAATTTGGTATTGAAAATGAAAGATCAGAGAGCGAAAATGGAGAATTTGGTATGAAAATGAAAAAGTAGCAGTGTTGAAGAAGAATTTGATGTAAAATGAAAGCTTAAAGAGCAAGTTGTAAAGATATGGAGCCCTGGGCCTAAGCTAAGCCCAAAAGCTACCTCAAGAGGAAAGGATTGCCTAAGTCCATTCCCCAACCAATGTGTGACTCTAATCCACTTTAACAGGCCTAACTAGAGCATAGACCGTGAGCTCAAATGGAAATGGACCTAGTTCTGCTACAATGTAATAGACAAGATATAGAGAATAACTTGATATCCCATTCCAGGAGGTAAAGCAATATAATACATGTACATGAGGTGCTAGTTTAGGAAAGTAATACTCCCTCCGTCCTATTTTAGTTGTCCACTTTTCCTTTTGCACGCATATTAAGAAATCATAAATAAGAAGGTAGTTCACTAATTCATCCCTTAAGTAAGTAAAAGAGATTCTTACAAATCTGCTATATATATATATGTTTACATTCCTATGAAACAGTCTAGGTTCATTCTGTAACACTTGCCAAGTATTCAAACATGACTTTGTCCATACATTTTTCTCCAACTTTTAACCAAGTATATTCCAATTTCTCAAAAATGACTACTGATGATATTTTAGAATAATGTCTACAACAAAATGGTCAGCCATTCCACTTCTTGACTACTTAAAACTGTCTACATCAACACCCAAGCATTAAGACTATTTTAAAAAGCATCTTCAAAATAGCATTCTTTAACATCTTTTAAAATGACAGAATGCAAGATTAAATGAGAAAAACAAATCCACATATTGTGAAATATACTGCAAGAAGAATTTAGAACGAGAGGTAGATTTAAAATTTGAAATTTATAGAAATCTCCAATGACCTCAAGTTAATATACAATAAGAATCATGTTTAAAATCAAGGAATCTCTAGATATTAATAATACAGATAAAAAGTCAATGGAAAAAAGTTATTCTGTTCGCGTGAACCCTTGAATTATAATATTGTAGATTCACCTATTTTTGTTACCTCCGTTAACATAGTTATCGGGTGAAAACAAACATTACTATATGAAGATTACTATTACTATTGGATTGAAGTGGCGAAAACACCCCCAAACTTGGCAGTGAATTATTACTTTCATTCCCGAACTATGCCTAGTACTTAAAACACCCCTATGCTTGACTAAATGACTAAATAAAGCAATCAAACAAGGGGTCTGTTAATGCATGACACAAATATGTATAGCACTTAGTTATAAAGTGGCACGGGACAAACCTTAGAATTGAACATCGCTTTATTGAGATCAACAACTTTCAGCTCATCGTCATTGTTCACGCTTTCGAGATTCAGTGTACTCACAGTTCCCTGTTGGATAAATGTCTTCATTTTAGGGCATTCACGAATATACACTTCTTTAAGAAATGGAAATTCATGAGGGCGCTTAGTCAGAATGAAATGCCCCAGCTTCGGTAGATCCTTGAGGTACAAGTTTTCCAATCGGGGAAATAAGGGCTCTTTAGTCATGATTTCTTCTCCTTGTTGTTTCTCTTCTGTAATCACTTCTTCCATTGATTGGCAGGATATTATCCATAGTTTTTGAAGATTTAGAAGACCTCTGACCACTGATGGAGACATCAAGTTTCTCAATTTTTCACACCACAATACTTTCAAGGTTACAAGTTTGCTGAAGTAGGCAGTTGGAAGTTGGTGAGAGCATAGAGCAGTTAAGCTGTTGGCCTCATAGAGTTCTAGCACTTCCAGGTTGGGACAAGAAACCTGCAAACATTGACAAGGTATCAACTCCATTTCTGATTTCTTGCAAATAATTAATAAAATTCTTATTTCTGGTGTGTCTTTTAATGTTACTTTATCACACTAAGTTAAATCATTTTTGGACTAAATCATTAGATATCAATAAAATGTAAATATGTGAATATACAATATACAAATTAGTTGAAAAAACAGGAATAGTTGATTTGGTTTGATTTTGTTAAAAAGTGAACCAAGACCTCCCATGTACACAGAGTCTCTCTAACCGCGCATTTAAAATAGAGGCACTTTTTAATTTTATTTTTTTAAAAAAAATATTTTTTTCACTCACCCTTACTCCCCTACCCGGACCCCCTAATGTCCTCTCCACCCCCACCCCTCAAAAAAATGGCATAATACATAAACAAGACCTTTAACTTGACACCAAATTATAATTATGACCTTTAACTTCACCAAATTAGAATTGGAGTATTTTTTTTTCAGCTTTTGTATAGTTAAAGAGTCTACTTCTGCACTGACAAAGTTAAAGGTCATAGTTATAGTGTGTCTTTTTTATTTGGTGGTAGCATCTGAGTGATTACTAATCCTCCACGTAAGAGCGATTGAGTTTTACGAATGTAAGTTGTAGAATTGGAGTATTTTCTTTATTCAACTTTTATATAGTTAAAGGGTCTACTTGTGTACTACAAACTTAAAAGACATAGTTATATTTTGGTGTCAAGTTAAAGTTTATGTATTATGCCAAACGAAAAAAATTCTTAAATATTTTTTTAAAAAAGAAATTCAAAGCTTTTTTCTTACCCCACCTCTACCACTTATTTTGACACACCCACCCACCTACTAAACCCCCCGTCCAAAAAAAAAGTTTTAATTTTTTTAATTTGTTTTTAAAAAATTCAAAACTTTTTTCTTATCCTATTTGTTCTCCTGTTTTATGTTGAAAACATACAAATATTTTTAGAAAATATTTTTCTATTTTCATAATGAACACAAGAATATAAGTAAGAAACAATTTATTTTCCTAAAAACTATTTTTCTCCTCCATGCCGAACACACCCTAAAAAAATATTTTTTAGAATCAAAAATTATTTTCTAAAGAGTATTCTCTACTTTTTAGCTAAACATTAAAAAGTATTTTCTGAAAAATATTTTTCATTCACCAACCAAATATAAAAAAATAAGTAGGAAACCAACTTATTTTCCATGAAAACATTTTTTAGAAAAATATTTTTCACTTATAAACAAAACATAAGAAAAAAAAAGTAAAAACTAACTTGTTCTCCGTGAAAACATTTTCCTTAATAACATTTAGTTATAAAGCGGCACAAGACAAATCGTAGAATTGAACATTGCTTTATTGAGATCAACAATTTTCAACTCATCATCATTTTTCACACTTTCGAGATTCAGTGTACTCACAGTTCCCTGTTGGATAAATGTCTTCATTTTAGGGCATTCACGAATATCCACTTCTTTAAGAAATGAAAATTCAAGAGCATGCTTAGTCAGAATGAAATGCCCCAGCTTTGGTAGATCGTAGAGGTACAAGTCTTCCAATCGGGTAAATAAGGGCTCATTACACATGATTTCTTCTCCTTGTTGTTCCTCTTCTGTGATCACTTCTTTCATTGATTGGCATTCTATTATCACTAGTTTTCGGAGATTCAGAAGACCTCTGACCACAGATGGAGACATCAAGTTTCTCAATTTTCCATAATTTTCCACTTTCAAAGTTACAAGTTTGCTGAAGTAGGCAGTTGGAAGTTGGTGAGAGCATAGAGCAGTTATGCTGTTAGCCTCTTCGAGTTCTAGCTTTTCAAAAACCTGCAAACATTGACATGGTGTCAACTCCATTTCTCATGTCTTGCAAATAATTAATAAAATTTTTATTTTTGGTGTCTTTTAATGTTATTTTATTACAATAAGTTAAATTATTTTTAGACTAAATCATTAGATATCAATAAAGTCATCTAAATATTAAAAAATTAATAATATTCAATGTTAAATTAACTTGATTTCTTAGATGATGCCATTTAATTTTTTTTCACAAGTATTTTTCTAGTAATTTTTCTATATCACTTCTAATTACTCGTAGTTGTCATAAGTCATTTAAGACATGTATGTTTCGCTGCTTCAAACGTGATTTTACTATGTCACCCCTAATTAATTATTATGGTCATCGAAGCATTATGCCACTTTAATTGAAATAGAAGGAAAAATATTATAAATCACAAGAAGAAGAAATTGAATTATTTAAAAAACATAATAGACTATTAATGCCATAAAAGTTTGGACAAGGAGATTAATATATATTATTTAAAAATTACATAAAAAGCATTATAAATTACAATAGTTAACCACTTAAATATCTAAAAATAATTAATCTGTTATATATTCCACAAAAATACATAAAAAAAATACTATAGATCACAATAATTAACAGCTTAAAAAATTTAAAAGATATAAAATATTTGATTTACTCTCAAAATTATATTAGTGCTACTTAAATTAAAATAGTTAAACATATAATTAACTATCAATGTCAAAAAATTTGGACAAGGATAGCAACATGCACTATTTTGAAAATTGCATAAAAAGTATTATAAATTACACTAGTTAACAACTTATAATATCTAAAAAAAATTTATCTATATATTTCAAAAAATACTATAAATCACAATAATCAACAACTTAAAGAATCAAAAAGATATAAAATATTTAGTTGACTTTCGAAAGTATCTGTTTTATATTTCAAAAAATACGTAAAAAATATTATAAATTACAATAATAAAAAATTTAAAAAATTTAAAAATATAAAATTTTTAGTTGACTCTCGAAAATTTATCAATCTCTCTTAAATTGGAATAAATTTTTTTTATAAATTACAGTAATTAAAAATTTAAATTATTTTAAAAATATAATTGACCTACAAAAATTTGAACGAGAAGTGTAACATATTATAAATAGGTAATTCATAAATATGATTGCTCAAGTTAAAGCTAAAATATTAATTCCTAAAAACCCTTCAAATAAAAACTTTTTCATGTAGAAGCAAACCTTTTCATTAAAAAGAGGATTTGAGTCGGTGATAGCATTGTTGGCTGTTGGCCAGAAATTTTGGAACTCTGTTAATCCCGAGAAATGCATTTCCCGTAACAGAGGGAACTCAATGCCCTCAACGGTGTCACTGCAAAAGTGTGTGAAGCAGCCCAGATATTCCAGTTCCAAGTAATATAAATTGGGGAACTTGATTACGTCAGGTCTGATGTGTGTCCTTCGAGAGGTCCCCTCATCAGGGCAAGCCAAGGACACACAAAAAAGATGCCGTAGATGATCACACCCATTTACTTTCAGCCTTTCAAGTTTGGGGAATGGAATGTTATTCTGACAGCGGATATTCAATGAATCACAAAAACCCACCTTGAGAACTTTCACATTCTGCAACTCGACCACTACATTCTTGGAGCCCTTTCCTCTTGAATGTACAAATTCGCTATACCTCAACAGGAGGCGGATCCAATCACCCAATTGGGTGCTCTCGGTGACCTCTAGAGTGATCATCTTGTAAGTTTTCTTGATTGAAGTATACATGTAGTCTCGACCCACTTTAAGAGCGTACCGTGTCAACTTGGAGGAAAGGCCCAAGTTACTGTAAATCACATCTACGGAACATTCATCAAATGTCAGTGCAGTCAATCTCGATAAGGATTCCTGATCCCTCAAGGTGGAGCAACTACAATCTTCTGCTCTCACCATGTGTAGTTCCTCCAATCGGACTAGTCTTGATAAGACCCCTGGTGAAATCCTCATACGTTCTCTCTGCCAAGGATTCCAATACTCTTAACACAATTAGATTGGTCAAGTTTCTTATCTCCACTGGAAGCTCCTCTAAGTAAGAATCTCTGATGCTGAGAATTTCTAAAGTGACAAGTTCCCCAATAATGGATATGTCATCCAATCTTAAATTAGTCAGACATAGCGTCCACAGATTTGATAACCTCTGAATGGATGATGGAAAGGGCAGAATGGAGTCTCGATCATATCCACTCAGTCTTATGACACTGAGTTCACTCATTCCTTCAAAAAAACCATCCTGTAATTTGAAACCCTCTTCAATACAGAATTTTAACTTCAAAAGCTTCAGTCGTGGGCAAGATATTGGTCTGGGAAGCTCACCGAATTTATTTGCAACAATTGACATGTGACTGTATTGCTTGTAAGAATCTTTTCTTGGGAACTCATCTGAGTTCACATTGTGACTTACCATAAATTTATGTTCACCCTCAGACGCAATATATATAGCCACGTCTCGCACCACATCATGCATTTTGAAATAATTTTCGTCTGAACCTTGGGATAATTAAGAAACAATTTTTCAATGTTTCTAACAGATTACACACCTATTTCTTGCATGTTCTAAATTTTTGACTTCCGAAAAGATGCGAAACCCCATTCCGTATCTAAGTAATTCTTCAGTCCAAATATTACTATCCTCCTCAAACAAGGAACAAAGCAAAAAGACATACCTGGCTTCATCACTGTCTAAGTGATTATAGCTTATCGTCAAAGGTTGGTACACCTTTGTAAGCACTCGGGATATTTTTTGGTGCTGCTTTTTGTAATTCTGAAAGGGCATCCTCCCATATAGGATTGTTTTTACCCTTTAGTGCTCCTGCAACAGTAACAATTGCAACTGGCAGTCCCTTGTATTCTTTGGCAACATCTTTTGCTACTTTAGGAAGAGAGGGATCGTCCACTGAAGAGCCGACTTTCTGCCTAAAAAGGACCCATGCTTCTTCATGAGATAAAATTCCAACATCCGCGGTCTTTTGAGCCTTCGTAGCGACACAAACACCTTGGAGACGCGTCGTCAATGCCACTTTGCACTGATAGTCGTGGTTGCTAACAGTGGGAATTCCAAGTTTCTCTGGATCATCAAGATCCTCCCAAACATCAACCAAAATTATAAGGATGCGACTGCCCTTCTTCATTAACCTTTCACGCAGCAGATCTCCACGACTCAACAAATTGTCTCCTTGCAACGACGTCAGCCTGACTTCTTCGGCGATCTCACCCTGAATTCTTTTCAGGTCTTGTTGTTGACTGACAGTTATCATGACAACATCATCAAACAACCTTTCTTGTTTTGCCCTTGCTCTTACTTTCTCAGCCAGTGTTGTTTTACCAACACCACCCATACCACATATCCCAACAATAATGATCTCCTCATCTCTCAAAGCTGCGATGACCTCTTCTTCTTTGTGTTTTCTGGAGTCAAACTCCTCACCACTGGATAGGAGAAAGGAACATAACCTCTGCCTTTATTTTGAAGATCATTCATAGCCGGTACAATTTTCTTAGCTTTCCTGCTCAGTCAGTGACGTGACTTCAAGTTTGGACACCAACCATAAATGCAACCTCTTTCAACCTCAATTCTACGTCCTAGTAAAACCGCCACCTCAGCAGTAGTTTCACCAACACTTGTTAACCACGCCTCAACATTGAGTGAAACGACTCGTGAGTTTCTCCATTCAGCATCCTTTCTTAGCTGCACCCCGCTTCTGATACCTTCCAGCTCAGATGCATTTTCCAGAGACCTGATGTTGCGCCTATAGTAAAACAAATACCCAATCTGTCGCGCAACTGGCAGTATCAAGTGTTCTGCGATTGGGCTCAAAATAGCAGTTACAATTTCCATAGCCATCTCCTTAAAGTAATTCTTCACTGGCTAGTCTAATAAAGAAAAACAGCCTCTTGTGATTTCTCTACCAAAGTTGTTTTTTTTTTTTTTTTCTTTTTTGATGTTTTTGATTAGATTTACAAGGAACAAGGAGATCAATTTTTTTTTTGAGTAGGAATTAGATGAAAACAGCTTGAGAGTCACTGAAAACTCACACTTGGACTTTAAGGGCTCTGAGGGAAATAGTATTATAATGCCATGAACATACTTTCTCCGTCCCATTTTATGTAGTATATTTTGATCGAGCACGAAATTTTAAAAAGGAAAAAGACTCAAATGTGCCACTGAACTATCAGAAATGGCGCATTTATGCCATTCGTTAAAAGTTGGGCTCATTCATGCCATCACCGTTACAAAACTGGCTCATCTATGCCATTACTTTTAACAACTGGTTTTTAGAAAACAGCTTTGTCATGTGGCAGCATATTAGAGGTCCACATCATTTTAAAAAATTTTCAATTTTTTTTTTTTTAAAAAATTAAATTTTTTTTTTATGCAATAAAAAGAATCCACCCAACTTTTTGATCCATTAAAAATTAGTTTGATCTATGCTTTTAAAATTTGAGATCATTTGTATATTGCCCCATATCAATAGTTTTTTTTTTTTTCCTTTTCTGACTTTCATGTGTGACTCTGTTTCAATATGGATCAATAATATGATCATCTCCCTTTGAACTAAGTTTTACTTGATTAATTACTATTAATGAGTTAATTTTGAGATTATTTGTGTATCGCCTCATATCATCCGAGTATTTATAGTTACCAAGCTTATCGGCGTTTTTTTTTTTGTTGCATGCGGCTTAAAATTGTAGTCAAATATAGTAAATTGATCCATAGACAAGCAAAGAAAATAAGACAATACGTCTCATGCCGTCGCTCTATCATCCTCATACCCATCCTGCAAAAATTTCAGTATAGTGATGTTGATATCAATTATTGTGCTAATTAATTACCATAAAACACTTTTAATATTGTATGATATCATTTGCTTTGAACCAAATTGACATTTTTTTTTTCAAGAGACCTTAAATATCCGACATTTTATAAATAATATCATTTCTTTTTTACTTTTCACGTGGGACATTGTTCTCTCAAACACTCATTATACTGCTCCCTTTCATCTTTTTTAATATGTCGTTTAATGTTTTGATACAATCATATATTAAGATAATTATTTGACAATCAACATTAATCATTGGAGGTAGAATATTTGTCTAAATTATAATTATATTTTTTTGAAATTACAATTTGATTTAATGATATAGTTATATAAAAATTGCTAAGACGTCATAGTTTTATATCCTTATATAATTAATTTTAAGTGGTCCAATCCTAATTAGAAATTGAATAAAAACAATATATAAGCCATGCAAGTTACAACTCACAAGTATTATGTATGTATAGTCTTTATCATTTCATTAAATACTTAATTCAATGAATTGATTAATTCTAAAATTTTATTGTTCTTTTCTCTTTAATGAAATAAAATGTCTAAGAAGAAAGAATAAAATGAAGATGACATGGAATTTGTATAATATAGTCTAAGGCCAGTTGATATATATAAAAACAAAAGTAAATCCAATATATTTTTGATATGTTAGATAACATGGGAGTATATATGTAACACCCCGTACTTAATTACGTGCATTAGCCATGGTTATATGTGTTGGAGTATATGTATTGATCATAAGTTAGGTATATATGAGTTTAAGTATGAGTATTGATTATTTTGAGATGGTTTCAAGTGTATAGTTTGGTTATATGTGTATAGGAATCGACTTTATTTATACCGGAATTTGCTCGTCGAAGTTTCTATGCGAAGTTTATCAAGTTAGCTTTCCAACGATATAAAGATTTCTGAAAACAGATGAGTATC
>NC_061120.1:220959834-220992986 GCF_002878395.1 Capsicum annuum
CTCAAATATGCCACTGAACTATCAGAAATGACTCATTTATGTCATCCGTTAAAAGTTGGGCTCATTCATGCCATCGCCGTTATAAAACCAGTTCATCCATGCCATTATTTTTTAACGGTGATTTTCTAAAAAACTGCTTTGCCACGTGGCCTCTTATTAGAGGTCCATGTCATTTTTAAAAAAGTTTTGATCCATTAAAAAGAATCCACCCGCACCCAACCTATCACCTTAACCCACTTTAATATTACTCTTAATTTTGAAACTAGATTTGAATATATATATAATCATTTAGTCTTTGAACATTAAATTTACATACTTGAATACTACGTTTAAAATAATATAGGTTAGAATAATTAATAATTTAAAATGGCAAATGAATAAATTGTGATTAAAAAATAATTTATTTTGACTCTCGAAATTCGAACATTATCACATAATTTAGGACGAAGAGAATACCACATACATGAAGGACCCCAACTTTTAATTAGGAAGAATACCTAAAAATCCCTTCTAAATTTTGATTATTAGTTGCATAATTTAATTATTAGTAGTCTTAATTATTTCGTGGACTTGACTATTTGGTAGCCTTTATACTTTTTAACGTGGATGAGACGTAGAGCATAGGGTGTTTTCAAAATCCCAACTCCGTGCTAGCTTTTGACTTGGTAAAGTTGCACAATACATTCACAACGTATATATGTATGACTTTGATTTTTACCTAACCCTCCATCTCAATTTATGTGAGTCAAATAAGTTTTTCTTTAATTTGACTGCAATTTTTCATACACCTTTTATTTCGAATTGTCAATTATTGTCAACAAATAGCATTTTTTTTACCTAATTTCTAACGTAACTATGTAAATTTTATTTTTTTCTAAGAAATTAACTTAAAATTTTAGGCCACTTACTATTAAAATTAAAAAGTTTTAACGCTCGAGATTTGAACTATGGATGTTAAAAAGTCAAATTGAAACATGAAATCCCAAAACACAAGGATACGTGCATGCATGCAAGAAATTTGCAGTAAACCTTTTTTTTACGTCTTCATTCTGCATGCATGGTTCAAACTTCAAATATTAGGCGAACATGACCATATTAACGATCATAATATTGTTTTTCCTTTCTGACGGCGGGAAAGAGGTGAACTGGGGAGGATCATATATGAGCACCAGATATCATTTATTTAAGAGTTGAACATGATGTGGAGTATCAATTTAAATAGATCAAAATGTGTTGAGTTAATAAATATATAGATCATTAACTCGCTCAAAAGTTATATATTTGGAATGAGATAAATTTCAAAATGAGTTAAAAAATAAGACATAATCTAACCGGTCCATCTTACCAAGTTTGAATTCCATAGTTTCCTTTTTATAATTTTTAATTATCAAATAATCTTTTTGTATTAATTATTATGATTATATATATATAAAACAAAATTAATAAATTTTTTTATGAATCGATTGAACTACATATTGAGATCAATTAAGCTCGCCTTTTAGAAGAGCTGGATTGAAGCCTACCCCCCCCCCCCCCCCCCAACCCCCGCCCCACAAAGTATGTGGATTTCACTATCGGACCGATATATCATTCACCACTCTGCATCAGTTCTAAAAGCACCATGATCTCTGAAGAGACTTAAAACATCATTTTTCTTCAACTTTTCCTCCGCGCGCCGAAATACTTTGTCATAAACTTGATGATATCTAACTTTATTACGAGATTTCCTTGGCCATATCTAACTATATTAAGAAATTTGCTCTATAGTTTTGTTTAATGATCCCCTTTACTATATATCTCTTGAGCCATCCTTAAATTCTCTGAGATGAATCTACATTAAATGAAATCATTTTGCTTAGCAGAATGATTTGCCTGAATAAGACGACTAAGCTGAGAATTATTTGAAAATTGTTCGAATCAGTTTCTCTGAATATAATTTTTTTTAAGCAACACGACCCGTCAGGGTATGTAAAAAATTTGAAAAAGATTGTAGGTGATATGGACTAGTTTGGAGTAAAAAACATAGCTAAAATTGAGTTAAAAATTCTTTGCGCACATGTCAAAAGCTACGCACGGAGTTGGGACTTGGCTATCAGGTACGTATGGTGTTTTCAAATCTAGGGTCAAAATTAAGAGTAATATTAAAGTGGATTAAGGCGATAGGTTGGGTGCGGGTGGATTTTTTTTAATGGATCAAAACTTTAAAAAATAATTAAAAATGATGTAGACCTCTAAAAAGAGGCCACGTGGCAAAGCAATTTTTAGAAAACCACCGTTAAAAAGTAATGGCATGGATGAACCGGTTTTATAACGACGATGGCATGAATGAGCCCACTTTTAACGGATGACATAAATGAGCCATTTCTGATAGTTCAGTGGCATATTTGAACCTTTTCCCTTTATTAAAAAATGTACTACTATTGTCATTTCGTTTTTGGTCCATTCCAAAAGAAATGCCATTTTTTTTTTAATTTGATAACTATTTAAAGATACAATACCACTTTTATACTTACTAGTCTCACTTATAAGATCCCATTCAATTAAAGAGAAGTGTAGTACATTTTTTAATACAGGATAATTTAGTAAATTTTACCAAGTCTTTTCTTATTTCTTAAATTTCATGTTTGATCAAAGTATGTCACATAAAATGAAACAGAAGAGAGTAATACATATAAACTTACTTTTCTTTGCTTTCCTTCCTCTCATTTTGCAGTTGGTAAATGATGGTTTTTTCATTTCCTTCTTCTCATTTTGCAGTTGGTAAATGATGGTTTTTTCATTTCAATTTGTTTGTTTTATTTATTTATGGAAAAGGCTCAAATATGCCACTGAACTATCGGAAATGACTCATTTATGTCATTCGTTAGAAGTTGGGCTCATTCATGCCACCGCATTACAAAACTGGCTCATTCATGCCATTACTTTTAACAGCCGATTTTTAGAAAACAGCTTTGCCACGTGGCAGCATATTAGAGGTCCACGTTATTTTAAAAAAATATTTTAAAAAAATTAAAATTAAAAAAAAAAATTCCTTTTGATGCATTAAAAAAAATCCACTCAACTTTTTGATCCATTAAAAATTAGTTTGATCTATGCTTTTAAAATTTGAGATTATTTGTATATTGCCCCATATCAATAGTTTTTTTTTCTTTTTTGGCTTTCACGTGTGACTCTATTCACAATACGGAACAATAATATGATCATCTCCCTTTGAAATAAGTTTTACTTGATTAATTACTGCTATTGAGTTAATTTTGAGATTATTTGTGTATCGCCTCATATCATCCGAGTATTTATAGTTACCAAGCTCATCGACTTTTTTCTTGGTTGTATGCGGCTTAAAATTGTGGTCAAATATAGTAAATTGATCCATAGACAAGCAAAGACAATACGTCTCATGCCGTCACTCTATCATCCTCATACCCATCCTGTAAAAATTTCAGTACAGTGGCGTTGATATCAATTATTGTGCTAATTAATTACCATAAAATACTTTTAATATTGTATGATATCATTCGTTTTGAACCAAATTGACATTTTTTTTCAAGAGACCTTAAATATCCGATATTTTATAAATAATTTCATTTCTTTTTTACTTTTCACGTGGGATGTTGTTCTCTCAAACACTCATTATACTGCTTCCTTTCATTTTTTTTAATATGTTGTTTAATGTTTTGACACAATCATATATTAAGATAATTATTTGACAATCAACATTAATCATTGGAGGTAGAATATTTGTCTAAATTACAATTATGTTTTTCTTAAATTACAATTTGATTTAATGATATAGTTACATAATAATTGGTGAGACGTCATAGTTTTATACCCTTATATAATTAATTTTAAGTGGTCCAATCCTAATTCGAAATTGAAAAAAAATAATATATAAGTCATGCATGCAAGTTACAACTCACAAGTATTATGTATGTATAGTCTTTATCATTTCATTATATACTTAATTCAATGAATTGATTAATTCCTAAATTTATTGTTCTTTTCTCTTTAATGAAATAAAATATCTAAGAAGAAAGAATAAAATGAAGATGACATGGAATTTGTATAATATAGTCTAAGGCCAGTTGACATATATAAAAACAAAAGTAAATCCAATATATTTTTGATAAGTTATATAACATGGGAGTATATATTTGTGTGGGAGTATAAAATAAATTAATGTATAGTTTATATATATATATATATATATATATATATATATATATATATTTTCATTGATTTCTTCATATATATTTTTAAGTTATTTTAAAATCTTTTAATGAAAATTTTGACTCTACTATTAACCTAATTGTCATAGATCAAACTAATTTTTAATGAATAAAAAAGTTGGGTGGATTCTTTTTAATGGATAAAGAAAAAAATTAAAAAATATGTTGCCACGTGGTAAAGCTGTTTTCTAAAAACCGGCTGTTAAAAGTAATGGCATGGATGAGCTAGTTTTGTTACGACGATGGCATAAATGAGCCCAACTTTTAACGGATGACATAAATGAGCCATTTCTGATAGTTCAGTGGTATATTTGAGCCTTTTCCTATTTATATTTTTATTTATTTATTTTTGAGTTAGTTTAGAAAAGAACATTTCTTTCCCTTTTTTGGCAACTCATTTATTCTAACTTTTCGCATCGCATGTTAAAAACCACAAGTTTAAAGGATACTTTAGTACATTATACATATCTTTAATTTAAGATCTATCAAATCAAAATCAGACAAATAAATTAAAAATGACTGTCATGCATGTACAAATACCAGTTTGGATCTTATTACTGGTCTCTCATAAATATTAGAGTATCTTAGAGTCTAAAATTTCACATATAGTCTTCTTAGAGTATCTATAACTAACTTTCTAGTCTAAATTTCATATTTACAATTCATAGACAAAATAAATGACAGTTTTATGTATATATATACAAAAAAGAAAAAAAAGTCCATAACAACAAAAAGAGGTAAAAAGAAAATTTTAATGTAATAAATGTCCTTAATCTTCTCCAATTTTTCATTTATTTTTCTGATATAACAAATCAATAAATATGAGCGTTAATTATTCCCTCAAAAGTTGATAATTTTTTTTTTGAAAATTGCGATCTACAGGTGAAAGTTGGTAATTCGTACATACAAAATTCTGGTATATACGATTTACGCAAATTATTTTTTTACTTGAATTTATTTACTAAAATCCCTTTTTGAATCTAATACGCAATAAAAATTGATTCAGTTTCAACATAATGAAAATCGATTTTATTATTGGTTTAAATTAGATTTTCGAAATTGAATGCACAATATAAACTTCAAAAACTTTCAAATTGTCAATTTTGTAATTACTATTATTTTTGTATACAATAACTTCAATTGTAATTTTATGTTTCAATTTTCGTATTCAATTTTTGTTTTCTTGATTTTGAAAAAAAATTGCACACAAGTTGTTAAAAGGTTATAATCCTTGTTTGTGTTAGTTTTTTTTTTTTTCTAAATCCCATTTGTAATTGCAATTTGTGTGATATATTCATTCATTACTCTACTACATATTTCATAATATACAATTGACAGTCTTTTAATATTTTTTTTATGTATATCTATTAATAGTATATTTGAATTTTTGTATATCTATTAACATAAGTGTATAATTGTATTTGTATATCTGTTTTAAAGGTTACAAAGATTATTGTTTTTATTATTTGTATATCTATTGTTTGTATATCTGTATATTAGTTTACATAAATTTGATATTTGTATATCTGTTGTTTGTATATATATATATATATATATATATATATATATATGCAAATGAAGTATAATATTCAAATCAAAACTGTTGTTTATTATTTGTATATCTGTTGTTTGTATATTTGTATATACAAATTTGAATGTTGTTTGTAAACGATATTGCAAACGAAATATACATATATTCAGATCAAAATTGTTGTTTATTATTTATATATCTGTTGTTTGTATATTTGTATATACAAATTTGAATGTTGTTTTTAAACGAAATATACATACAAATGAAATATACATATTTGTATATTTGTTGTTTGTATATCTGTATATACATATATGCAAACGAAATAAATATATACATATATGTTTATTATTTGTATATCTATTGTTTGTATATCTGTATATACAAATTTGAATATTTTACATAATAACAAATTTGAATGTATATGCATATATGCACTCTAAAACTGTATATATCTGCATATGCACTATTCTTCAAAATGTATATGTGAAAGTTAACTGTATATACATATATGTAAAATGTATATACATATATCAAAAATACAAACTGTATATACATACATACACTCTAACTCTGTATATATATGCATGTATTATTCTACAAAAAAAAAGTATACGTATCTACATATATTGAAACAAAAATGTATATTGACCAACAATTCTGTTTCATGAGAATATATACAAAAAGACCTCGTAATCGTTGTCAACTTCATTGCTCCCCCTTTTAGATTTAGATATCTTAAAATATTTTTTCCTTTCCGCCTTACTAGAAGATGCAAAATTCTTTCCTTTTTTTTTTTTTTGATAATTTATCCATAAAAAAAATGGGGAAGTGACTTACATAATATATAAAAATTTATATTATAAAATAAAAATCTGCAAAAATGAAAAAATTATAAAAATGGGGGAGTGCTCCCCCTTTTCTATTTTTTTTTTTGTAAAATATATGAACAACGAAGAAATTTAACAACTAACTGACATAATATATAAAAATTTTAAAAAAATTAAATCTAATGCCAATATATGTTGTCGTTTCTTTAATTTAATATCAAGGATATTAGAGTGATTTTGAGAGAAAATTAAGGAAAAAATAAGTTGAAGAAGATATCATAAAAATCTTGTGTTTTGATATTCCATTGTTGCCTTTTTTTGAGTCAATAGGATAGAGAGAGAATAGAAAGAAAATACCAAAAATAAATATATGAGAGAGAAAATTGATCTATAAAAATCTTAATATATTTGTATAAAGGACCCACACAAAAAAAAACTAAAATTTAACTACCAAATGACTATGAATTGTAATTTTTTAAAACATGAACCATATCATGTAATTAATCTAGTATTTTTTCTATGTAATTTTTCCTAAATATTAAGCTTAACTTCCTTGCATTTTGATTTATTTGTAACGTTTGTACATTTCTTTCCTTTTTCCCCTTTCTCATTTGTTAATATTGCTCCTTGGATAATAATATTGTTTATAATATTTCAAATAGCTAGTACAGTTTAGAAATAACCCTTTTTCTACTCTGAATTCTGCTGAATATTACTACTATTTCTTTTTAGTTCACTTTTTTGACTGGTTCTCTTAATTTTAAAAAAGGGATTAAAACTTTTGTTATGCTTGGGGTGCAGGGAAACGCCGAATCACAATGATTTATTCAATAAACTTTTATTGTATGCAGTCTTACCCCACATTTCTTCAAGAGATTGTTTCCACGATTTGAACCTGTCACCTCTTGATCACATGACAACAAATTTACTAGTTACTCTAAGGCTATGCGTGGTTGTCTAAATAGTTAGTGTGAAGTAAAGATGATAGTGAATGAATGGAAGCTAAACAAGAAGTGGAGGTGGATTGTTAGGTGTGAAATGAAAGGTGAAAGCCCAATAATGGAGAATTGGGGTCGAAATGACAGCATTATGGCAGACATAGAAAAGTAGAAGATAAAAAAGGGAAAGCAATGTTTGCTTTTGGAAATTTTCCTCCAATTGATTGAATCATTTGATATTAAGGCCAAAATTATATGTTTTTAGTCAATATTTATTTTATATTTAGTATTTTTATTTGTCCCTTTTTAGCATTAATTTTATAGATTGTGTTTAATAGTATAATATAATATGTAGGATTAAAATGATGTGGATGAAGAAATTTGGATCTAAAATAAATTAAAGACGAAAGATTGTAAAAGAAATTAAACAGATAGCTTAATGAAATTAATTTATTAAAAGAATCATATATGACCCTGAATTTGAATGGAAAAAACGGCAAATCCAATAGCCTTTCGTGTTAGTTGCGCGACACGCAGCTAGCTACAACGGTCCATTTTTATTTATCTTAATCCATTTTGAATTCAGTTATTTTATTTGGAGTTTTTTTCCTACACCTATAAATACTCTATAAAAAAATTTAGTTTTTTACATAACTTTTGACCTAGAGAGAACTAGAAGCCGTTGTGGAGGTCAGGGGTGGACCTAGGAGGGTAACGGATTCACTCGAACCCCCGTCGATAAAAAATTACTTCATATATATATAATAGATTTTTTATATTTCTTTACATATATTATTTTTGAATCTCCTAAACCAAAGATGAGATGTAGCTTTAGTGGTTATGAGTGTGCTACTTTGGCCATGATATAAACCCCTACGTTTCAAGTTTGATTCTTGTTGGACACGCAGGTTCTTTAATTTATCTAAGTTCAAATTTAAGCCTCTGCTGGTCAACTACTATTGGGGGCAATTTTTTTCCGAACTCTCTTAGTAAAAATTCTGGATACATCATTAGTGGAGGCCGAAGAAAATTGATTTGATCTTTTCTTCTCCTTTATTATTTATTTTACGTTTTTCTTTGAATGATTTGTTGTAATTGCTCTATATCTATATGGAGTTAAACTTCTTGTTGTAGTCTTCAGTTCACATTCCAAAACACTATTTTTTCTTCTTTATTTTCACTTCATTTGTCTATTTTGAGAAGAATTATGCACATATTTCTGAATTTTTATAAGTTTTAGTGATCGCCCTTAGAAAAGTGATTTGAACTTTTTGTCCTTCATTAAAAGACCTCTTTTAGACAAAATTATCTTTTCACTATTTTCTTTAATTTATTATTTAATTATTTATATTATATTAACTATATTTCTAAAATATATGAAACTTCAAATATATGGAAAGAAAATCAATTAATATTTTAAAGACCAAATTCGGAAGAGTAAACTATTTAGAGAAAATATTTGGGGTAACTTAGCAGCTTTTAGCATAGGAACGAAGATGTAAACCTCTTTGCAATACCATAACTGCCCTCTGCTTCTGACAAAATTCCATTAGGGTCTATTTTGTATGATCCTAACATGGAGATTGCCTTGCATGGTGCTATTTTAAATAGATTGACTTATTCAGAAAATATGATTGATACTAATTTAACTTAATTCGGTTGTATGTCTAGATTGATGGATGTTTAGTTTTCTAATCCTCAGCTTTTTAACTATTTTTGTCAACATAATAGAATTCAATGTGCGGGTATATATATCTTTTTGTTTTCATTCAAGCCAATCTTTAGGGTCAAAATTTTTGCTCAGACAAGAATTATTTTCATCAGAACTGAAGTTTTGTGATTACTATTGTATCATTTTGTTGTAGTTTACAAGTCGTAGGTGGATTTATAGGTATTAGATGAATGTCGGTCGGCTTTGAGAAATTTTTTAGGTAAAGATTAAATTGAATTGTATTATTTTTATATCTCTATTTTGAGTTTTTTTGTGTAACTATTAAGTTTAGTTGTATTATTCTAATATCTCTATTATCGTATTATTTTATTATAGTTTACAGGTGGTAGATGAGTGTCAGTTGACTTTGAGAATTTTTTAGTGTAAAAGTTAGATTTAATTACATTAGTTTGATATCTTTATTAGCATATTGTTTTGCTGCAGTTACAGGTAGTAGATGAATGTCGATCAACTTTGATAACTTGTTTTGGTAAAAGTTAGGTTTAATTAATTAAATTCTCCAAAAGAGGTTGACTTTAATTATTGTATTCACCTTTCTTATTTAAATAAATATTCTATTTAGTGTAACATTTGATTTCATTAAAGTGAGGTCACCTAAACTAGTCTCCATAAAAAGCCGTCACTAAAAGTGTATTTTTCTGAACTTATATTAGTTCTAGTGACAGCATAGTCACCACAAAAAGCCGTCACTAAAAGTGTATTTTTCTAAATTTTTATTAGTTTTAGTGACAACATAGTCGCCACAAAAAGCCGTCACTTAAAGTGCATTTTCCCGAATTTTTATGTCTTAGTGACAACATAGTCGCCACAAAGGCTGTCACTAATAGTATATTTTTCTGAAGTTTTATATGTTTTAGTGACAACATAGTCGCCAGAAAAGGCTGTCAGTAATAGTATATTTTTCTGAATTTTTATACGTTTTAGTGACAAAAAAGTCACCACAAAAAGCTGTCACTAATGTATATTTTCCCGAATTCTTATAAGCTTTAGTGCCAGCATAATCTCCACAAAAAGCCGTCACTAATGCAATTTTTCCTAATTTTTTGTAAGTTTTAAAGACAGCATAGTCGCCACAAAAAACTGTCACTAAAAGTATATTTTCCTGAAATTTTATATGTTTTAGTGACAACATAGTCGCCACAATAAAACTGTCACTAAAACTATATTTTCCCGAATTTTATATGTTTTAGTGACAATATAGTCGCCACAAAATACTGTCACTAAAAGTTATTTTTCCGAATTTTTATATGTTTTAGTGACAAGATAATCGCCACAAAAAACTGTCACTAAAAGTATATTTTTTCGAATTTTTAAATGTATATTTTTCCGAATTGTTTATAAGTTTAGTGACAATATGGTCGCCACAAAATGTTGTCCCTAAAGTATATTTTTCCAATTTTTTTATAAGTTTTAGTGACAATATATTCGCCCCAAAATGTTGTCATTAAAGGCATATTTTCCCCTCTTTTGTATAAATTTTAGTGACAATATAGTCGCCACAAAAAGTTTGTCACTAAATAACCTGCATGTAAAATTGCTTTAAACTAACATTAAATAAGATATATTTTTTTAAATCCCTTTTGGAATTGTAACATTAAATAACATAAAAAGGAAAAGTAATGTTTGCTTTTGGAATTGATTTTAAGTGAGTCATAGTTCTCTATTAGTGAAGTAAAAAATACAACATTCTCACTTCCTCTTTCTTTTTCCCCTTTCTCATTTGTTAATGTTGCTTATTGGATAATAACATTGTTTATTATATTTCAAATAGGTAGTTTAGTTTAGTAATAACCCTTTTTCTACTCTGAATTCTGAACTCTGTTGAATATTACCACTATTTCATTTTAAATCACTTTTTGGACTGATTCTCTTAGTTTTAAAAAAAGGAATGTTAATGCACTAAAGCTTTTGCTATACGCAGGGTGCGGGGAATGGCCGAATCACAATAATTTATTCAATAAACTTTATTGTATGCAGTCTTACCTCATATTTTTGTAAGAGGCTGTTTCCACGACTTGAACTCGTCATCTCTTAGTCATATGATAGCAACTTTACTAGTTACTCCAAGACTCCCGTTTCATCTGTTTTTCTAAGCAGTTACTGTGAAGTAAAGGTGATAGTGAATGAATGGAAGCCAAACAAGAAGTGGAGTTGGATTGTTTGGTGTGAAATGAAAGCTGAAAGAGCAATAATGGAGAAGTGGGGTCGAAAAAAGTTTGATTTCATAAAAAGGAAAAGTAATGTTTACTTTTGGAATTTTTCCTCCAATTGATTGAGTCTTTTGATGTTAGTCAAAATTATATGTCTTTAGTCATTATTTATTTTATATTTAGTATTTTTTTTTGATTATTAATTTTATAGATTGTGCCTAATATTATAATTTGATGTGTAAGATTAAAAGGATGTGAAAATGAAGAAATTTAGAGTTAAAATAAATTAAAGATGAAAGATTATAAATGAAAATTAAACAGACAACTTAATGAAATTAATGTATTAAAATAGTCAAATATGACCCTGAATTTGAACGAAAAAAGCCACAAATACAATAGCCTTACGTGTCAGTGGCGCAACACGCAGCTAGCTACAACAGTCCATTTTTATTTATCTTAGTCCATTTTAAACTCAATTAGTGTATTTGAAGGTTTTTTCCTAAACCTATAAATACTCTATAAAAATTTAGTTTTTACATAACTTTTGACCTAGAAAGAGCTAGAAGTCATCGTGAAGACCGAAGAAAATAGATTTCATCTTTTCTTCTCCGTTATTATTTATTTTTACATTTTTCTTTGGATGATTTATTGCAATTGCTCCATGTCTATATGGAGTTAAACTTCTCATTACAGTCTTCAGTTCACATTACAAGACACTATTTTTTCTTCTTTATTTTCACTTCATTTCTCTATTTTGAGAAAAATTATCGGTCACCCGCACATATTTCTGAATTTTTATAAGTTTTAGTGACAGTATAGTCACCACAAAAGCCATCACTAAAAGTGTATTTGTCTGAATTTTTATTAGTTTTAGTGACAGCATAGTCGCCACAAAAAGACATCACTAAAAGTGTATTTTTTCGAATTTTTATTAGTTTTAGTGACAGCATAATGGCCACAAAAGCCGTAAAAGTGTATTTTTCTGAATTTTTGTCTTCGTAACAACATAGTCGCCACAAAAGGCTGTCACTAATAGTATATTTTTTCGAATTTTTATTAGTTTTAGTGAAAGCATAGTCGCCACAAAAAGACGTCCTAAAAGTATATTTTACCGAATTCTTATAAGTTTTACTGACAACATAGTCGCCACAAAAGCTATCACTAAAAGTATATTTTTTTTGGAATTTTCTTATGTTTTAGTGACAACATAGTTGCCACTAAAAGCTATCACTAAAAGTATATTTTTGTAAGTTTTAGTGCTAAGATAGTCGCCACAAAAAGCTGTCTTAAAAGTATATTTTTCCGAATTTTTATAAGTTTTAGTGACAATATACTCTCTGCAAAATGGCTCGCCGACATCGCTGGTCCACCCTCACCTGCTCCGCACTTCGTCGAAGGGCCGCCTGTTGATTTTCGACCCAAATCGCTCCCGGGCCCGGTCCACCCGAGAACCGTGGGCTAGCAACCACCGAATTGACTAAAAATTGGCCCATTCACGGTGTTTCGCTCTTTTGACCACTCAAATGGTCTCACCAAAACCATCAGGCCACCTTCGCCTGCTCCACACCTGCCGGTGGACCGCCGGTCGATTTTTGGCCTGAGCCCCAGCCTCGGGCCCACTCTAAGAACCGTGGGATAACACCTAACGAATTAGCCCGAAAATGGCATGTATGCTCTTTTTCACCCATTTGACCAGCCAAATGGCCCCACCGACCTTGTCGGGCCACCCTTACCCGCTCCATACCTATTGGTGGGCCGCTGGTTGATTTTTGGCCCAAATTGCGCCCGAGCCCCAGGCCCACTCCAAAAATCGTGGGCTAACACCTAATGAATTGGCCCAAAAATGGACCGTACGTACCTTTTCAGCCGTTTGACCAGCTAAATGGCCCCACCGATCATGTTGGACCATCCTAACCCGCTCCACACCTCGTCGGGGAGTTGTCGGTAGATTTTCAACCCAAATCGCACTTGGGCCTTGGGCCCACCCCGAGAACTATAGTCACTCACCGATTTGGCCCGAAAATGGCCCGTTCGTGCCATTTCGCCTGTTTGACCACCTAAATAGCCCCATCGAGCCACCCTCACGCACATCACACCCTGGGGTTCGTTGATCAATTTTTGGCCCAAAACGTGCTTGGACCCCCGGCCCGCCCCAAGAATCATGGGCTAACACCGATCGAATTAGCCTAAACATGACCCATCTACGTTGTTTCACACGTTTGACCACTAAAATGGTCCCTCCAACCTCCTCAGGACCACCCATATGGCCTCGCCGACTCTATCAAACCACCCTTATCTGCTCCACTCCCCGTCGAGGGGTCATCGATTGATTTTTAGCCCAAATCGAGCCCAGTCCCCGAGAACCGTAGGATAACACCCATCGAATTGGCCCCAAAATAGGCCGTTCGCACCCGTTTGACCACCCAAATGGCCCCGCCAGACCTTCCTCACCCGCACCACATTCCGCCAGGGAGTTGCTAGTCAATTTTTGGCCTAAACTACATCCGGGCCTCAATCCCTTCCCGAGAATCGTGGGCTAACACCCACCGAATTGGCCAAAAAAGGCCCGTTCGCCCGTTTCTCCTATTTCACCACCCAAATGGCCCTGCCAGACCAGCTTCACCTGTTCCACACCCCACCGGGGTTGCTGGTCAATTTTCGGCCCAAAACGCGCCCGAGCCCCAGCCCTCCCTGAGAACCGTGGGCTAACACCCACCAAATTGGCCAAAAAATAGCCCATATGAATCGTTTCACCCATTGACCTCCCAAATGGCCCCGCCAACCCCGCGGAGCCACCCTCACCCTCTCCATATCCTCCATTTGTCTATCCGAGGTATTCAAGAAGACACTTCTTATCCTTAAAAAGTAGTTTTTAGGACCATTTCCTTTTGTTGTAAGCTGTCTAACCTCTTATTCTTATTGTTTCTGCAAATTATATCATAATCACTGCAAATGACAGCTAATTATTGTCAAAGATTACATTTGCAGACTTTCACAACCTTTTAAAAAAGTGCATAAATTACTGACCAAAACTCAAAGCACTTTTGCATGCATTAAAGTCTTTTCTCTCTTCTATATATGGAGACTAGCTTCTGTTCTTTAGTTCTTGCAATGGCTAAGCACTTTCTCCTGCTGAATCTAATAGAGTTAGTAAGTTTCTGCTGCGTTGTATTAGCTTTTGAACCATGTCCAATGCAAGATTTCTGTGTGGCGGATCCTGCTAGCCCGGGTATTGCAAATCAGTAAGTATCTCATAAATACTCCCTTCGTTCCAACACTTCCTCAGTAAAAGTTCCAAGAAAGTTCCATTCTTTTTGGAACGAGTTAAAAGGTAAGTGTGTCATATAAATTTGAACAAAGCCGAGGGAGGATTATATTATGACTAGAAGATCAATGATTTTATGAATTTTCTCATTGTATCTGTTTTCCATTTTGTCAGCTAAGGTAAATGGCTTGGCTTGCAAAGATCCCAAGTCTACTAGTGCAGAGGACTTCTACTTCAGTGGCCTACATTTGGCTGGAAACACATCAAACACTTTTGGCTCTAAGGTTACTCCTGTCAATGTAGCTGAAATACCAGGAATGAGAGGTCTCTTGGTATCTCATTGGAGCGCGTTGACTATGCACCATGGGGAATTAACCCTCCACACACTCATCCAAGAGCTACTGAAATACTCACAGTCCTTGAAGGTTCTCTTCAAGTTGGTCTCGTACCTTCAAATCCAGAATTCTAGGCTCAAAACACATCCAGTCTCATCACCATACACTCTACCTCCACAGACTCCACTGTTTGGGAATACACTGGGTATGTTCTTTGTTGTTGTTGCCAATCACAAAACACATTTTACCCAGCATTATCAATATGAATCAACAAACAAGAATATTATATCATAAGGCTATGTTTTAATAGCAATCTTAAAACAAGAAGATATATTTTGATGCACAATCCATTCAAGGAAAGGCACTATTCTTTTCACAGTCAAAAGAGCACAAACATTGCTTCATATACAAAACCATATTAAGTACCACTGTTAGTGAGCTCATCACTGCCAAAAAATTGTATATCTATGAATGTACTTCTTTAAGAGGAAACTTAAAACAAAAAAATTGATCTGGCTATGGCAACCATATGTTAGGACGCATCATGCTCCAGATGCAAATAACGCCATAATCAAGCTTCTGCTAGTTTTAACCGGGGGACAATGTTCATTGATTGCAGCTCTTGGATTAGGAGTTTGCATGCGTAAGGCAACTTCATCGTAGAAATATTTTCCCCATTCTTGCACATAGAACAAATGCCAGTCTTCAACTTGTAGTTGTAATATCCCAATAAACCACATTTTCGGCAAACCTGAACCTCGAATGGATCACTGGAAATCATCAAACGCTCGTATGTCAACATACTGGCACCATATGCAATCAAACAATCACGTTCCATTTCTCCAACACGTGAACCTCCATTTCTACTCCTTCCTTCGGTAGGTTGTCTTGTCATCATAACACGAGGCCCACTCCTGCGAGCATGCATTTTATCTAGGACCATGTGTTTCAGCTTTTGGTAATATATTGGCTCCATGAAGATGTATGCTTGTAGTGGCATACCAGTAATAGCAGAATAAATAAAATCCTTGCCGTTGTAGCTAAATCCATGCTTTACCAGAGTTTCACTGATAGCATCAACCATGACTGCATGACCACTGGGTTCACCGAAAGCACTGCCATAATGAAATCTACCACATGAAACTCCAGCTTTACTTCCAAGAAGATTAGGGCAAATGCCACGTTCAGAGAATGGAAAATCTTCCTGTTGTACAATGGTGCCACAGACTCCTTTCTGTCCATGTCTACTGCTGAACTTGTCACCAATCTCAGGCCTGCGTGTATGACGGATCATAAATTTGATGCTTAAATTGTTGTGTCTATGAGAGTAAAGAGCCACTCTATCAATGACAGCTGTCTCCCCTTCAGGACCTTTATAAGTTTGTCTACTTGGCTTGTATGCACTATCAGGCAAGCCCATAGGAGACGTGACCTGTGGCGATTAAAAGAACAGATTATTGGTGAAAGGTGAACAACCAAGCTATCTTCAGATGCAGAAAATTGAGAACTATAGTTGTTCCAGTACGAACATACCTGTGGACTCTTGTGCTTGCCTAGAATAAGTCCATTTAATGTGATAAGATACGAACTTGGCATATGAAGTTCTTCTGCCGAAAGTTGTTCCAAGTCCTCCACACCCAAGCAGTAGCACTGTTCCACCATGTAAAGTTCAGTTACATGTCAAAGAATGAAGTGGGAACTTTACTAGCTGAAACTATCACTAACTAAAAAGTTTGGATTTTGCTGTGGCTATTAACACAAAATACAATACAATAAGATGTTAAGTATGCCTTACAACCTCCTACCATCAATTGTACCAGGAAAGTCAGTCCATTAAGGCCTACGGAGATGAAGACAGTCTCAGTTTCTTTGAGCTCCCCTTTTTCATATTACCCTTACCAACACTTCAGTTGTAATTTATTTATTTTTGAGCAAAACTTCAGTTAACAGCCCCATTAGTTCTTTTCTTTTTCCAGATAAATCAACAGACCCGTATGCACAATAAGTACAACATAAGCTACTGAAAACATTACCTTAATATATGCAATTTGGCAGCAGTACATTGTGAAAATTGGCAGACCTCTAATAAAAGGCCACATGACAAAACTGTTTTGGAAACTCACCATTAAAAAGTAATGACATGGGTGAGCTGATTTTATAATGACGATGGCTTGAATGAGCTGAACTTTTAACTGATGACATAAATGAGTCATTTCTGATAGTTTAATGGCATATTTGATCTTTTTTCTTATTTTAATTAATGACATGGACCTTTAATACAAGGTCACATGGCAAAGCTGTTTTTGAAAACCAACGTTAAAAATTAATGGAATGGATGAGCCGATTTTGTAACGGCGATGACATGAATGAGCCAAACTTTTAACTGATGGCATAAATGAGCCATTTCTGATAGTTCAATGACATATTTGAGCGTTTTCCTTATAATAAATTAAGGAAAATGTAGAGGAGAAAAAGAAGAGAATAAATAGGCTTTGATTCGAAGAAGAATGGCGAAATTGTAGTATGGAGAGAGAAATAGAGGAGCTTTTAGAAAGAAGTGAGCTTTATTTTGTACATTTGAAGAATAGCTAATATCATTTTGTTATACCCATGAGGTTCTAAAGGATGAGTGTCTTTTGAAGAGAACAATTTATTTTGTATGTTGAAGATTTTTCCATCATTAATGAAACGTAACAGGTTTGATTTAAAAAATGGGAAAATTATAATAACTGACCCCACTTGGTGAGAATACACTGGGTTTGTTGTTTTCGTTGGAAAATTATAATAATATTTCACTTCCTCTGCATATCAGTAAAAGTCAACCCACTAAACACACTTAGTTTTAGTCCATCAGAAAAGCAACCCCTAAATAAGATACAGGGCAAAGAAAGATGCAGAACCTGTGATACCAGCAGGGTTCACCATGTTGATCCTAAAAACAGTTTTAATTTTTTTTTTTTTTGTATAAAGTAAGGTATTTCATTCACAAAAGGGCATCAAGAAGGTGCATAGTTACAACTTACAATGAAAGAAAAATTGACAAAAGAAACTGGAATGAAGAAAAAGAAAATCCCTTTACAGTATGTCAATCTAAGACAAGTAACTAAGGAGCTCCAGAAAATGTTCAGTGCTAGATACATTAGCCAATCTAGACCAGTTTGAGAGAGTGATTTGGAGCTGAGGTTCCAGCAAAACACCTCCTTTTCCTCTCGTTCCAAAACAGTTCTTTGAGGGAAAAAGAAAAGAGATTACAAACCGTAAATTGAATTTCTGAAATTAAAACCCCATCAACTCCCGCTGTACAAATTTTTAACCTTTACAAGCTCGTAGTCACATAGAAGAAATTATTATCCCTGTGTTTTTCCTTTTAATTGATTTTGTTCCTATCAAAGTACGGAAGTAACAAAATTTGTCCGTAAGGCTCCTGATACACAAGAAAATTTCAAATGATAATAGCAAAGAGGAAAAGTGAAATATTTTGCTAACAGCATCAGTATGGTGGAACAACGCTAACCAAAACCTACAAGAGATATAAGAATTTGTCCGTAAGGCTCCTGATACAGAAGGAACAATTTTTTGGACCTTGGAATATCTATCCTCTTGAAATTAACAGAACTTAACCAAATTCAAAGACATGGGATCTCCTATTCTCAAAAATATATCCAGTTGCTCGGTCCAGCCTCTCAAATTTCAATTGTCCCATTTTAAGTAAAACAGGCAAATGGCAACATAATGGCAAATGTCCCATTTTCCTTCCATTAGCACGAAAAGTGAGACTTCATACCCCTTGGTTGAAAAGTAGAACATATAGTTGCTATATTCCCTTAGGTCGAGTACTCGAAGACACCAAGGAATCCTTTGGTCCCTTGAATCCAGTCTTCATCCTGACAGCTTGAACCAAAAGGTTTCACCCCAAACATAGTTTAAAAATGTGGAAAAAAAATCAATATTAGGACGAAGATGCAAAAGAACCGTCAAATTACCTGCTTTTGATTCACGAAGATACTTACAAACTCCCCAATTTTACCAGCTCTCCATAGCTTCCTCATTGCATTAGCAAACCACTGATTAAAAGAACAGATTATTGGTGAAAGGTGAACAACCAAGCTATCTTCAGATGCAGAAAATTGAGATATATAGCTGTTCCACTTCGAACATACCTGTGGACTCTTGTGCTTGCCTAGAATAAGTCCATTTAATGTGACAAGATACGAACATGGCATATGAAGTTCTTCTGCCGAAAGTTGTTCCAAGTCCTCCACACCCAAGCAGTAGCACTGTTCCACCATGTGAAGTTCAGTTACATGTCTAAGAAATGAAGTGGGAACTTTACTAGCTGAAACTATAACTAACTGAAAAGAAAGATTTTTCTGTGGCTATTAACACAAAATACAATACAATAAGAAGTTAACTATGTCTTACAACCTCCTAGGCTCCTACCATCAATCGTACCATGTAAGTCAGTGCATTAAGGCCCTAAGGAGATGAAGATAGTCTCACTTTCTTTGAGCTCCCCTTTTCGATATTACCCTTACCAATCTTCAGTTTTAATTTTATTTTTAAGCAAAACTTCAGCTAACAGCCCCATTAGTTCTTTTCTTTTTTCTGATAAATCAACAGACCCGTATTCACAATAAGTACAACATAAGCAACTGAAAACGTTACCTTAATATATGCAATTTGGCAGCAGTATGTTGTGAAAATTGTTAAGATTATTTTGGTATTTTCTCTATAATATTTTGTTTGTTTACTGCCTTTGTCCTCAATTTGGTGCAGGATGAGTGTCTTTTGAAGAGAACCATTTATTTTGTAGGTTCTCTATCATTGGTATACTTCTTGTATGTTGAAGATTTTTCCATCGTTAATGAAACGTAACATATTTGATTTAAAATTATAATAATAACTGTGCGAAGCAGTGGCTATTTCACTTCCTCTGCATATCAGTAAAAGTAACCCACTAAACACACTCAGTTTTAAGTCCATCAGAACGATAAAACAACTCCCTGTATCAATGAAACCTTTTAATCGATTAAAAAATAGAAGAAGAACTACTTCTACCCAGAATAAGTGCACCAATGAATTATGACGACCAACATGCAGTGTAAGGGAAGTATGATTCTCCTCATTCCACACTATACATTTCAGTCCATTTAGACCTTTACAGTATGTCAATCTAAGACAAGGAATTAAGGAGCTCCAGAAAATGTTCAGTGCTAGATACATTAGCCAATCTAGACCGGCGAAAAAGTAAGAGTAGACATCTAGTTTTGAGAGAGTGATTTGGAGCTGAGGTTCCAGCAAAACACCTCCTATTCCTCTCGTTCCAAAACAGTTCTTTGAGAGAGAAAAAAAAAAAAGAGATTACACTCAGCAAATTGCATTTCTGAAATTAAAACCCCATCAATTCCCGCTGTACAAATTTTTAGCCATAACAAGCTCGTAGTCACATAGAAGAAATTACTATCCCTGTCTTTTTCCTTTTGATTGATTTTGTTCTTATCAAAGTACGGTAGTAATCAGGTTAATATAAGAAGAATTAGATTGCTATCCTATATCTAGATTGCAAATGATAATATAACCATAATTAGAAATCCTAATGATAAAACTTTTCATATTCTCATCTAGAAATCCTCATAAGGAGCTGTCTTTATGTTGTTATCACCAGTTCGATAAGAGTTTAATATTTTCCATCACTTGTTCCTCCTAGGAAAAACAAACAACTAATACGTAGCATTCCACCGGTAGATTAGTTTACAACAACAAAAACATACCTAGCAACTAGCGTAATCTCACAAGTGGGATCTAGGGAGGGTAGTGTGTATGCGGACCATACCCCTACCATGGAAGGTAGAGAAATTATTTTGGTAGACCCTCGGCTCAAGTAAAAGCATTTCAAAGCAGTTCGAAAAAAGAAAAATGGGCGTGAAGAAGCCATGACAAAATACAAATGAAAGCATGACAGCACATTCTTAAAAGGGTACAGTAACTACAACAAAGGTAGATTAGTTTAATTTTAAATTTTTATGTAGTAAATATGTTCAAAACATTGGGATAAAAATAGTAACAAGGATATAAACATGAAATAACTTCTGGTTTTAACTTTTATAGTGATCATGGTTAACTTGTGATTTTGAGATCTATAATAATCAAGTGTAAAATCTCAAAGTTAAGAAATAGACAAACAAAAATTCAGGATACTACTTGACCGACTTTATTAAACACTTGAATACCAGGCGAGACAAACATAAATAATAAAGACTGTACCAAAGACATAATAGGGCGCTCATCCTCATCTGTCGTAACATGAGTCATCAACGCCAAGTTTTTCACCAGTCCCCAAGCTTCGCCTTCTGGGGTGTCACAAGGGCAAAGCATGCCGAACTGGCTAGGTTGCAGTGCTCTAGGACCACTAACTTTTCTAGATTTTTCGAATTGTGGTGAGATCTTTGTCAGGTGACCCAACGATCCAAGGTATGATAACCTAGCAACAACCTGAGTCATGCCTTTCCTGTGCATCCTAAATCATTTTACATCCCAATTGCCTGTAGATAGGGTTTTCTCCAGGCCCTTAGTAATATAGTCTTTGACTATGTATTGAGAAATGTCCAAACGGCTGGAGCGACTTGGCCTGGCAAGAAGAGCATCTATTGTGTTCCTAGCTTCATCATTCAACGTCTTGAACAAATCCTCAAAAAGGAGAGATAGTAGCTGACCGGAGAGCTCCAATCTTTTGTTCCCCACATAGTCTTTGTCATCCATTGCATCCTTGTTTAAGATTGCTTCCATCATGCGCCTCATCATTACTGCTACATATATGCATTGTTTGCGGAAATTATGCTGATGGACAGGAACATTTGCAAGAAATATGTCACGAAGAATACTCAAAGCTTGGGATCCCTTCTCAACTGGACCAGTAGAATATAAAGGCATGTTAAGCATGTTATCACTCTCGAGAAACTCCAGTGCTTGCTGTTGTGTATACAACTTGAGATCTGCACACTCCTCGATTGATGGCAAAAGCAGAGCACTCAGCCGAGGATCTCTTCCTATCATTTTCACAACCTCTTGATCGCTCTCCATCCCCATGGCCTTCAGACAACCATTATGGGGACCTTGGTTTTGAACATATTCAACTCTAAGTATATCTTTTCTTTTTCCATTTTTATAATTGTTTTGCTTTTTGTTTTTTCTGTGCTGCTGGTTACAGATGCTTGAACACAACCTTTTTCATCTGTATCGATGATTATCCTGTTCTTCGAGAGCTGCTCTTGAATTAAAATGACCTTCTCAGTGCCTTTGATTACAAAATATCCTCCCGGATCAAGTGGGCATTCTCCAAGTCTTGCTAGTTCATCTTCATCTTTCCCATATAGCACGCAACAGCTGCTTCTTAGCATAATTGGCATCCTTCCAATGATAACATTCTTCTTTGTTGACTCTACTGTCTGCCCGTGACTTCCCGTTGTGTACCTGATGGTGACATAAATAGGTGCTGCATAGGTTCTGTCAGATAGTTGGCATTTCTAAGGAGTTAATTTCTCAGTTACAGCATCAAAAATCATTGACGGTTCCCCAAAGTGGACATCCATGTACCTAAGATAAATACTGGGATCCAATGTTGATCTAATCTCCTGATTCACTCGGACAATCTTCTTTATTTCTGTCTTAACAAAATAATTGAAGGAGTCTTAAGTGTTGTTTCACCAATCCTCTCACCTTTAGGAATTCTGGAACAAGTTGATAATTGTCCACCAAATTCTTAATGGGAGAAGCAAGGTGCTGCTTGTCAATTCCGTGGCTCAAGTCGTCTGCCGTACTGGACATGGTAGAATCATAACCCATACCTGCTGCCAATCAATTTTCCAGTAGAACAAAACCAGAAACAATGAGATTGTAGAAGCAGCAAGGATGAGAGCCGAAACACTGCAAGATGATTTCCTTTCCCCTGCCACAAAAAGGTATAGAGCACGATTAGTTTGGGGCTAATTCAAGAGCGATTACACACCAATATACAAGTTAAACCAAAACTACCAACCATCACTAGAAGCTTGTATTCAGAAAGTGACATGTCCATGTAATAAAAAAGACGCAGGTATACATACACAAGTGCAAGTCGCATTTTCCTTACAAATTTCTGCTTTACTACAACCACATTTCAAGCTTAAAAATTTCATCGCTCGCCATTTTAACACGGTACCATTTAGAGAATCATATTATTCCTTGGCATCTATCTGCAATCTTACCATCTAGAAATACAACACAAAATACACAGAAGAAAAGCCAAAGGTGAAATAAAAAAATGCCTAGCATGCATTTACTTGGGCAATATATTTAAGTTCATCCAATTTCAAGACATTCCTTTTTTCTCGTTGTTTGGTAGTTGGTTAAAATTATGCAGGTATTATTAAAAAGGGCAGCCTGATGCACTAAAGCTCTCGCTATACGCTGAGTCCGGGGAAGGGCCCACCACAAGGGTGTATTGTACGCAGCCTTACCTTGCATTTCTGGAAGAGGTTGTTTCTAAGGCTTGAACCCGTGACCTTCTGATCACATGGAAGCAACTTTACCAGTTACTCCAAGGCTCCCCTTCCCAGGTATTATTAACGTATGTATTAGTTATGCAGGTATTAGTTATTCTACCTTCTACTCTACATAAGATAATATACCAATCCCTCATAACTTATACATGTACTCCCTCCATTTCAATTTGTTACGCCTATTTTGACTTGACGCGGAGTTTAAGAAAATAAGTAAGGCGTTTGAATTTTGTTGTCTTAAATAAAGATATATTAAATGTACCAAAATGCACTTTATGAGTTACTAAAACGGGAAAGTGTCTGTCTGAGCTCCCAATCCTAGCTTTATAGTCTTATATAGTCATATAAAGTACTTGGTCCCATCTCTTTGAAACGGACTAAAAAGCAAGTAATAACAACAACAATAACAACATACCCAGTGATATGGAAAAATCTTTGGTAGGGAGCTCTATCCCGAATGGGGCCCTACCCGGTGCGAATTTGGATTAGTCAGACTCCAATGCGAGTACCGGACAACGGATGGAAACAAAAAAAAATATATACTGTATATATTTGCCGAAAATGCGATTTGTTGGGATATAGTTGCATTAAGCAGGGTAAAATGTGGTGTAAGAATGCATGTATTAGCAATGCAGGGATTAAACTATTTACTTCCCAGATGAATTTGACAGTACCATATAGGATCAAAGCAAATGTTTGACAATGTTAATATTGCTAAAGGGCAACCCGATGCACTAAAGCTACCGCTATGCGCGGTATCCGGGGAAGGACCCCACTACAAAGGTGTATCTTACGCAGCCTTACCTTGTATTTAAGCCAGAGGCTGTTTGCAAGGCTTGAACCCGTGACCTCCGAGGGAAGCCTTAATGTCTGACAATGTTAATATTGCTAGAGAACAAATAATCAAACAATTGAACACACAGAATTAAAGCAACCAAGCTAAGTGACAAATAACACACTTCTAAAAAAAGGGCAGCCCGGTGCACTAAAGCTACCGCTATGCATGGTGTTCGGGGAAGGGCTCCATCACAGGGGTGTGTCGTACGCAACCTTACCTTGCATTTCTGCCAGATGCTGTTTCCAAGGCTTGAACCCGTGACCTCCTGGTCACATGGCAGCAACTTTACCAATTACTCCAAGGCCCCCTTCAAATAACACACTTCTGAAGCTTCTATATTTGTTGTTGGTTTAAAATTTGATTGAATCTGAGCAACAATAGTTTCATCAACTTGAAAAGCCTTGGCAAGAATATCTGTTTCTATAGCTGGTTCTGATCCGAAAACTGCATTAGCAAATGCTTATAACACCAGGATTTTGGCTACTCAAAGCAGCATTAGCAACAGCATTTCCATATCCCACGTTGCACTGGTAGTGAACAAGTCCAATTGGAAAAACAAATGTATTGCCTTTTTGTATTGGCTTCTAGTACAAAACAATAGTAATGCATTTACACCTACTCGGTCAGCAGAAACGAAATGATGTCATGGATCAGTGAGACAGTGACCAGTATCTGAATCAGATTCAGTTTCCGACTCCTGTTGAAAAGGATTTAATCTGTTTGTATTTGCTTCTAATGGAGGGAGTCAATCATCATTACTTGAGTCTTCATTTTCATCCACCTTGAGAATTGTGTGACCATATATCCTGTTTTGAGTTCTCTACTTGTTGAGTTTGAAGATCTCTGGCCTGCACGCGGATTATGCAAAAATTTCTGAATAAAAGATATTTGGAGGGAGGAGAGCAGTAGACCGTAATATGACCCTTCCTGAGCAGCATCGGGTGACAGACTCTTGCCAACCAATTGAACAACATTGCAGAGTGGATTGAAGCCATATCTTAGCCAGGGAGAGAGGTGTTGGGAGTAGTATGATGTTTCAATTAGGGTCGTTCGTGTATGCAGAAATCTACCATTTGTTTTGCTTATATTATGTGTGGGGTATGCATTCCAAAATATCAATTAAGTTAGCACATTCAAATATGAATGACCGACTACGTGAAATCAAACACCAAGTAAAACACACACTCGGCAGAGTACTTACTGAGAGGCGGCTTATCCTGTAAGCTGATTGACGTATGTAGTAACACAATAAACTATAGACTTGCTAAATCAGAACAAGGCAAAAGAATAGGTGGTTGAATTTCAGAGTCTGACCATTCAGGTGACTTGTGAAGCACGTGGACTTGGTCATGATAGAGAACCTGCGTAACAACACATGCCACTTTTCTACCTGATTCGGTAGCTTCTTCTCTGCCACTCTCTACCACCACGACAAAGTTGCCTATTGATAAAAAATAGGCATGCTCTTTTGAAATTTAGCTGGAAATATTGCTAATGATGTTTCACCTTTGGCATCCGTTACCTTTCACATTCGAAATAATAATTTCAACCAAGAAACAAGAGGTAAGACATAAAAGAAAGATGAAAGGGATGGTACTTGAATAATGTTGGAACCTCGAAGGTCGACAACCTGCATAATGCTTTGTCCTTTTTGAAGACTCAAAAATTCTTCTTCCACAGCCCTTTTCAAATTCTTCCTTCCCCCTCTCATGCTTCTTCTTTCCCCAATTGGAACACACACTGCAAAACCCTAACCACTCCTTGCTTTCATTGTTTTCTTTATTTGTTTTTACCAGTCCCTTATAGGTGTGGGTTAGGAGATGTAGACAACAGACAGTAACAACAACAGCATTTCCATATCCGCGTTGTGTTTGACTTGAAGTGAACCTTCAAGGCCTAGGACAGTGAGCATCTCAGTAGCTCTTGGATGAGTGTGTGGAGAGGTTAAATCCCCATGGAGCATAGTCGACGTGCACCAGTGAGATACCAAGAGTGTCAAGTGTTGATATTTGAGCTACATTGACTAGAGTGAACTTAGAGCAAAATGTATTTGATGTATTTCCAACCAAATGCGCCGCACCAGTGAGATACCAAGGGTTTTAAGTCCTCTGCTTCGACAGACTTGAGATATTTCCAAGCTAAGCCGTTTTACTTTAGCTGAAACAACGGAAAAATACAGTGAGAAAATTCATGAGAATCATCCATCTTCTAGTCCTAGTAAGAGGATTATGATGCTCTCATCGCGATTTACTGATTTGTAATACATAAATCTTGTATTGGACTTGGTTCAAAAGCTAACACAACACAGCAGAAACCAAGTGTTATCAAATTCAGCAGAAACATGACAGTGTGATTCTTGAATAGATTTGGTAGATATGATGCAGTTTCTTCTATCTCTTCACATGCTAAGCACAGACCATTCCGCGATCTATATAATATACATAGAAATAGAAGGACTTAGACGACATAGGATCTGTTAGATTAAGGGTCAATGCTAAACTTTTTACATACAATTGTTGCTATAGTACAATAGTTCAGTAAACATTATGGTTAAAAAGGGTTCATGTGATGTTATAAATAAAGTAGAAGAAGAAACATAAGGACGATAAAAAGTTAACGAGAAGATAATTATACTGCTGCTTTTCTGGACAAAATAAAGTTGAAGAAGAAACATAAGGACGACAAAAAGTTAACGAGAAGATAATTATACTGCTGCATTTCTGAACAAAGTCCTATGAATAAATAGGAAGCATCATGCTCTGCAAACACATATGAAACTCAGTGGCGGATATAGAGTAGAAAGTGTAGGTTCCCGGGAATCCACACTCGCTACCGTAAGACTTAAAATTACATAGAAAAATTGTCAAAAGTTATAAATATTAATAGGTGGGAACCCATAACTAAACCAAGTGATAGCTTAGTGGTAGGAAAGGAGCCCTTGGGAACCCACAAGTTTGAAATTCTGGATCTGCCTCTGATGAAACTACAATCAGGTTCCCCTAGTTTTAATCGCGGGACAATGTTCATTGATTGAAGCTCCTGGATTAGGAGCTTGCACGCATAAGGCAACTTCATCGTAGAAATATTTTCCCCGTTCTTACACATGGAAAAAATCCAGTCTTCTGCTTGCAGTTGTAATATCCCAATAAACCACATTTTCTGCAAACCTGAACCTCAAACGGATCACTGGAAAGCATCAAGCGCTCGTATATCAACATACTGGCACCATATGCAAGTAAACAATCACGTTCCATTTCTCCCACACGTAAACCTCCATTTCTACTCCTACCTTCGGTAGGTTTTCTTGTCATAGTAACACGAGGACCAATCCCACGAGCGTGAATTTTGTCTAGGACCATGTGTTTCAGCTTTTGGTAATATATTGGCCACATGAAGATGTACGCCTGTAGTGGCATACCGGTAATGCCTGAATAAAGAAAGTGCTTGCCATTGTAGCTGTAGCCATGTTTAACAAAAGTTTCGCAGATAGCATCAACCGTGTCTGCATGACCACTGGGTTCTCCGAAAGCACTGCCATAATGAAACCTCCCACATGAAACTCCAGCTTTACTTCCAAGAAGCTCTATCATCTTTCCCACTGTCATTCGGCTTGGAAATCCGTGAGGATTCATAATAAGATCAGGACAAATGCCACGTTCAGAAAACGGAAGATCTTCCTGTTGTACAATGGTGCCACAAACTCCTTTCTGCCCATGCCTGCTACTAAACTTGTCACCAATCGCAGGCCTACGAGTATCACGAATCATAAACTTGATGCTTAAATTGTTTTTTCATCAGAGTGAAGAGCCACTCTCTCAACGACAGCTAATTCCCCTTCAGTACCTTCATAAGTTTGTCTACTTGGCTTGTATGCAGTATCAGGCAAGGCCGTAGGAGACGTGCCTGGTATCGGCCTCGTGACTGTAGGGGATTCCTTGTTGATATAGATATCATGAGGTCGAATAATTTCTCCTGGAGAAGCTATTCCATCTCATCCAGAATCTGCATCCTATCAGCTTCATCTCCTTCACGCTGTGGTTTAATTATTCTATCTGATGTGCCATTCTCATACGTCTGACATATGGAAGCGTATTTTTTCATCACTATGCAACGCCCAAAGCCTCGATCTAAAGAAGACTTTTTCATTACTATTGCATCCTCTATGTCATAGCCACTATTACTCATCACAGAAACAGTGGCATTCTGACCAGCCCCTAATTTATCATAATTCATACCCAACCAGTTCGATTGCTCTTGTTGTCAGTAAAGGGCGTTGAGGATACACCAAAAGGTAGAGCAAACCGTCCATCCGATTCAACTGGTCATAGGCAATGTTTCCCATAGCTAGCTTACCCATCGCACACTGATAGGTATTCCTAGGGGACTGATTGTGATGAGGATAAGGTATCAAACCGGCACAAACACCTAAGATTGTGAAAGGCTCAATCTCAATATGCGTTGTTTCCATTGTGGCCTCCTTTTCATATAGAGCAATCAATGAGAGCAATCAATGAGTTGTTCTCCTCGTTGACATCAAGATATTCAATCAAACCATCCCTTAGAAAGATGTTGAAGTCACGCACACCATCCCTCAACTCTTTCATATGGAGCTCCTTGATCCTGGAAACGCCTCTATCAGCAATTACAAGTGGATGACAGACATGTCCACCATCTGAAGCAATGTAGACGCAGTGCTGCTTTTCATTCACAAAAATGCTTACAAACTCTCTGATTTTACCAGCCCTTCGTAGGTTCCTCATAGCATTAGCAAATCGCTGTGGACTCTTGTGCTTGCCTAGCATAAGTCCATTTAATACGATGAGATAAGAACTCGGCAAATGAAGTTCTTCTGCTGAAAGTAGTTCCAAGTCCTCAACACCCAAGCAGTAGCACTGTTCCATCATGTAAAGTTCGGTTACATGTCGAGGAATGAAGTAGGAATTTTACTTGCTGAATTTAGCACAAACTGAAAAGTTAGATTTTGTTATGGTTATTAACACAAAATGCAACAAAATAGGAATATAGCTATGTCTAAGATCGAGACTTTTTTAGGAACACTGTTCCGCCAAGTACTTGCTAGCTCCCACGACTAACTGTACCAGGTAAATCTGTTCATCAACAAGTAAGGATATGATAACTGTCTCTCTTTCTAAGATCACCTTGACGTCATGATTCTCACCAACTCTCTATGGACTAAGAGTAAAAACATTTTATCTTTAAGCAAAAGCGTCAGTTAACAGCCCTATTTGTTCTTCTGTTTTTTGAGATAAATCAACAGAACCATTTGCAAATTAAGTGTAACATAAGCAACTGAAAACATTACCGCAATATATGCAATTCAGCAGCAATATGTGGTGAAATTTGTTCGGATTATTAAGGATACCACCTATCCTACTTCAGTACACGCTTAAATACCAGGCGGGAGAAATATAAATAAAAAAAACTATACCAGAGAAATAATAGGGCGCTCATCCTAATCTTTCGTAATATGAGTTATCAAGGCCAAGTTTTTCACCAATCTACAAGCTTCACCTTCTGGCGTATCACAAGGACACAGCATACCAAACTGGCTAGGTTGCAGTGCTCTAGGACCACTAACTTTCCTAGACTTCTCGAATTGTGGTCTGATCTTCGTCATGTTGCCCAACGTTCCAATGTATGATAACCTAGCAACAACATCAGTCACTCCTTTCTTGTGCATCCCAAATCGTTTAACATCCCAGTTGCCCGTAGACAGGGCTCTCCCAGCTCTAAAGTAATTCTGTTATATTTCTTTATACAATATAAAATGTCCCGAGCACTGGAGCTAGCATCAAATGCCCTCTTAGATTCAGCATTCATCGTCTTGAATAAATCCTCAAAAAGGAGGGATAAAAGCTGACCGGAGAGCTCCAGTCGTTTGTTCCCAACATAGTCCTTGTCATCCATTGCATCCTTGTTTAAAATTGCTTCCATCATGCGCGTCATCATTACTGGAACATATATGCATTTTTTGCGGAAATTATGCTGATGGACAGGAACATTTGCAAGAAATATGTCACGAAGAAATATGACCGGAGAAATAAAAAGTATATCTTTTTCTTTCTCCATTTTTATAATCGTTTTGCTTTTTGTTTTTTTCGGAACTACTGATAACAGATGCTTGTACACAGCCTTTATTATCCGTATCAATGATTATTCTGTTCTCCGAGAGCTGCTCTTGAATTGAAATTACCTTCTTTGTGCCATTGATAACAAAATATCCTCCGGGATCAAGTGGACATTCTCCAAGTTTTGCTAGTTGTTCTTCATCTTTCCCATATAGCACGCAAGAACAACTTCTTAGCATAATAGGCATTCGTCCAATGATAACACCCTTCTCCGTTGATTCTTGTTTTTTCCCTTTCATTGTTGTTGTGTAGTCGACTGTGACATAAATTGGAGCCACCTAGGTAAGGCTAGATAGCCGACATTTCTGTGGACTTAGTTTCTCAGTTACACCATCATAAATCATTGATGGTTCACCAATACGGACATCCCTGTACCTAAGAAAAATATTGGGGTCCCTTGTCGATCTAATCTCATTATTCGCTCTGACAATCTTCTTTATTTCCGTCTTAACAAAGTAATTGAACGAGTCCAAATGCTGCTTCACCAATCCTCTCACCTTTAGGAATTCTGGAATAAGTTGATACTTGTCCACTGAATTCTTTATGGGAGAAGCAAGGTACTGCTTTTCAATTCCGTGGCTCAAATTGTCTGTCTCATCGGACATAGTAGAATCACTACCTGTACTCATTGCCTATCGATCTTCCTGCACAACAAAACCGTAAAACAATAAGTTTGCAGCAGCAATGTAAGATTGATATCTTTTCGCGCTGCCACAATAAGGTATAGAACACAATGAATAAGGATCTAATTCAAGAGAAATCACAAACAAAATCTACTAGTACAACCATTGACCATCACTAGCAGGTATACACCAGAATCAAACGCGAATCAAGGATTTGAAGTTTATGAATTCCAAGTACGACCCCAAGTTAATATGCAATTTTTAATACACATACAGGTTTTGAGCAAAGTTACTGAGTTACACTGTGAACCCGCACGAGGCATGTAACACTCTAGATCCACCCCTAACAAGAATAATTGGCATTGTATGACAAATTTTGTGCTCTATTACAACCTCAATATTCAAGCCTAAAACTCAATTTCTTCTCTTTGCCCCGGCGCTACGGTCTAGTGGTAAGAGCGCAACGCTTTGCACATGACATGCACACGTCATGGGCGCTAGCCGTGGTACACACAAATGTTTAAAAAATTGTAACACTACAAAGTGACTACATATTGCATATAATTATTATGATAATTAGGTCTTTGGTTCCTTCTAGCAAATTCTCACACTTTACATAAGAGTTTTAATTTCTTTCTTATGAAGTTGAAGCATATTCAAATCCCAACAACAACAACGCGAGTTATGGAGAGAGTAATGTATAAGCAGAACTTACCTACAAGGTAGAAAGGTTTCAAAATATCACCAAGTAGAACTCGACAAGAATAGTGTGTATGCAGACGTTACCCTACAAGGTTGAAAGGTACATCACCAAATAAAAATTCACAAAATTCAGTAATTTTGATTCAAATTTTATATGTATAAATAATCTATTCAGAATTGACTCTTGGTGAACTAACATGTAATGTGTGGGTTAATTAACCATATATGGCAAGTTGTTAGAATATTGTCCCAAATAAAAGTTTAATATTTGAGGACAAACGTTTAATGTTTAAGGAAAGAAAAATAGAAGTTGAGTTCTAATATGCATATAAGTTTTATTTTTTTCTTAGAAAAGAAAAAGAAAAAAGTTGAACCGCATTATATTACTTTCTGTCCACTTTTACTCCAAAAATGTTATAAATATATTTACATTATAGTGAATGTCTATCAAGATCTACTTTGATATCTATTATGATTTGGGGTTTTATCCATTGTATTGACAATAAGATGATCTCTCATTAGAAGAAATAAGAATTACTCTCTCTTCTCTCCACTCTTCTTCTTGTTCTTTCTTGTTTTATAATACGTTATCAGCACCAGACTCTACTATCTCAAAGCGAAGGTAAAAAGATGTACGTACCTCTAATTCTGAGACTTTACTATCTCAAAGTAAGGGTGTCAAACGGGGCAGTTAAAACCGGCCCGATTTGACCCGACCCGGTAAGCCCAAGGGCTTTAGGGGTTCGGGTCCCGGTCCGGTTGGGTTTTTGATTTGGGCACGGTTAACCCAGCCCGAACCCAACCCGATTTGGGTCCGCCGGTTAACCGGCCCGGTTAAGATTTTTTTTTTTTTTTTTTTTAATTCAGAATTTCACAAACTGAAATTAAAAACTGAGTTTTAATACATTATTAATTTACTATCAAGTATTATTAATTTATTATATTAAGTAGCATATGTTTTATACTTTTATTTAAGGTAGTGTATATATTGAATGGTATATATATGTGTGTGTGTATATCTTCTAAATATAAAGTAGTATATATTTAACCTATACATGTGTATATATTTTATAAATTAGTATATAATTATATATATATATATATATATATATATATATATATATATATATATATTGTAGTGTATGTTTTATTTAAAGTAGTGAATATATTGAATGGTATATATATGTGTGTATATATCTTCTATAGATGAGTACATTTAATGTATACGTTATGTATATGGTTTATAAATTAGTATATAACTATATATATATATATATATATATATATATATATATA
>NC_061120.1:220993086-221040008 GCF_002878395.1 Capsicum annuum
TATATATATATATATATATATATATATATATATATATAAATATTGTAGTATATATATATGTATTGTAGTATATATTTTATTTAAACTAGTACATATATATTGAATGGTGTGTATATATCTTCTATAGACGTATATATTTAACGTATCCAAGTGTATATGTTTTATAAATTAGTATATAACTATACGAATATATTATAGTATATTTCATTTAAAGTATTACATATACATAGAATAGAGTGTATATATGTGAATAGATCTTCTATAGACGTGTATATTTAACGTATACATGTGTATATATTTTATAAATTAGTATATAACTATACAAATATATATTGTAATGTATATATACCGTAGTATATCTCATTTAAAGTATTACATATACATAGAATAGAGTGTATATATATGAATAGAATATATGTGTAATTTGTATATGTTTATATATTTTTTAAATTGTAATGTAGTTAGTACATACTATATATATAGTGTATATATATTGTTTAACGTATTTATAATGTATATAGGTGGGTATATATAATGTATATTGAAAAACAGTTTTTTTTAAATATTTTTGACCGGGTTTGACCGGTTTTTTAAACGGGTTTGATCGGGTTGGGTTAAGTGGACCGGGTTACTGTTGGGCCCGGACCGTCCCGGTCCACTTAGACCCCAAACCGACCCGGCCCGGCCCTCAACCCGGTTAAATAACACGGGCCAGTTTCGGGTTGGCCTGGCCCGGCCCGGCCCACTTGACAGCCATATCTCAAAGCGAAGGTAACAAGATGTACGTACCTCTAATTCTGACTTTGATATGTTAGTATTAATTTGATGAAAAAAAAAAAATCTACTCTAGTAAATTTGGATCCAATCAAATACCCACCTAGTAGGGAATATGCTAAGTGACAACTGCATATCGCATAATTCTTTCTCAAATATAGTTACAGTTGGTTTCTACTTGTCCATAATATGCATTGATGATACATGTCAGTTAGATGCAATTGTCTCATAATGGGTCAATTATATATGCTTAAGTTGAATTTTTGGTTAGTTAAATTTATGCTCCTGTGAAATCTGGGAAGAAAAAAAAAAACTACTTTTAATGTGGACATTACAATGTTGCTTGTGCTTGTATTAGATATTGTGTTTATCCAAAGCATGTTGGAAATAAATGTTCATGATCTCGAGAACTGACTGTTTTTCTTTTATATTTATGGAACATAACATAAGTTAATAAGAATAATCACTCAAGAATAGTGATCTATGTCGAGCCATTAAGATGGCAACATTTTAATAGGCACAGCTTTGAGTTTTGTTATATTTTGGTCTGTTATATTTGGCCTAGTATACATTGAGTGCGTAACACGGTTAATTAAAGTTTTACCGCACTAAGATAGGATATCGAATTTAAGTCCCGATACATTGATGTACTATAATAATAAGTTGTTGGGTTCAAGTACCGTCGAGTTATTGCCTAAGACGTCTTTTTATATGGATAAGATATTGAGTTTGAATCTCAATACACCATATTGATGATATTATGATGGCTAAGACAAACTAATGGGTATTTAATGAAAAGTCATGAAATTCGACCGATTAAATATGTTCCATTCCATGAAGTGAATGTGGTAGCAATATATAATAAGTCTGAAATATGACAACTTACTTCATTCTTGAGGTGTATGTGGTAGCAGTGCATAATATGTCTGAAAGAAGACAAGTGATTGAATGCACTGATATACGCGTGGAGAGACAATATGATAATGATCATCAAAAGTGATGATATTTTCGCACGCGTATTATGATCATAAGATATGTTAGAGAAAAATTCTATGGATCATATGTATGCCTCGATTTACTTCTGAAATAGCAATTTCATGACAGAGGTTATAAGCTACCAAAATTTGATAAGACTTACGACACGATTCTATTCTATTCTTGGGGAATGAGAATTTTGATTATTATAAGCATAAATCCATTCCCTGGTGTGAATGTGATAATATTTAGTGAAGCTTATTAATATAAACGTGTACTTGATTGTGATGGTATGACAATTCACTTCCGAATGAGGAAAAATAACTGAGAATTGATTGTGATGGTATCATAACTCACTTTCGAGTTCCGAATGAGGAAGAATAATTTGAGAATTGATTGTGATGGTATCACAACTCACCTCCAAATGAGGAAGAATAACTGAGAAAAGTTATTTTGAAATCTACTTCTAAAGTAGTAAATCTGAAATTTATTCATATAATAGTAAAACTGAAATTTACTAATGCAAAAACACATATCATGGTAAGCTTGGAGTTTACTAGATTAAAAGTTCATAAGTTGATATGAACGATTGTGACATCTCGAAGATGTGCATATTAAATATTAGACATGTATTGAAGAACTAGAAGATTCTTCGAGAATTGTTTATGTCGTTTGTTCTCAAGATAAGTTGGTTGGACCAACTAATATTGGGATTGGATCCCTTCAAATCTGAAAAGAATAAAGGGTGAATAAGGGCCCGTTCACCTATCATGTGATATGTTGAAAAGATGCATGATCACATGTATATTCATTGTCAACCAGCAGTTTGACATTCATAAAGTTGTTTGCTCAATAAAATTGAGTTAAGAACATAATTTTCAGATTGTGCAATCAAGAAAGTTATCTTGATGATGATGGTTTGACATTGAATGCCTTCGATAAATAGTTAAACTATCGCTAACGAGAACAAAGCTTCATGTGTTGATCTGAAATATGATATGATGCATACAATAACACTTGTATGCATTAGACCAATACATTATGATTATTTCTTCCTCTCAATTGGTTCAAGGTCATGAACCAACTATTCCATCTAATAGTTTTGATATGCGGTATACGATTAATGAATATACCATGATGCACAAAGATGGATTCCTCAAAGAAGATGGAGGATGTATGTTAGCTTTCCTAATATAAGGGGGAGATTATAACCAGCTATGAAATATGTTAGGAATTATCATCGGATCCTCATTCAAAAGATAATTCAAGTCCAATGCCGAAAGCATCTCATATTCAGCTGCAAGTGCTCCTATTTTGTGTTCCTAAAGTATTAAGTCTATGCATGCGTGAAGTATGGTAGACCAATCGGATCCAAATGAAATAATCCTTAGAAAAGGATAAGGAGCAAATAATCATGATAAGAAGACATTGTGCTCTTGAAGAGCCTACGACATAACACTTGATGAAACTTTATGAGAGGTTTAGGTACCTGAAAATAATGAAGTGATGAGATCTCAAAATGTTATGTCACATTGTGAACCGATATAAAATGATATATCATCGAAGATATTTTTGATACAATATTGACGCAATATTGTGAAAGATTACAAGGATAAGAATTCTACATTTATTTAAGCATGCTGACGTAGAAATATTTATCAACTGGCCTGAAAGGATGCATTTTAGTAAGCATAAAACTTATTTGATTTGCAGTCCAAATACTTGAGGATGTCACAATTGACATGTTGGATATTGTCACTTGATAATAATCTATATGAAAATCCTAAAGGATTCAAAAATGTCTTAAGCATATAAAGTTTCTGGGAAACTTGTTTATTATCCCTATGAGGGATAAATTGATGGTTTGAAAATCATTGAAACTCTTGGAGAGTTTTCAAAAGCAATAAGATTATTTGCTAAAATGATAAACATACCGAATTGGATTGATCCTGAAGTACCATATCTTAGTCCAATTGGTGTACTAATGTATCTTGCAAATACTAAAAGGCCTGATATAGCCTTTTCAGTCAGTTTGTTAAGCAAGACATATTTTTGCTCCTACGAGGAGACATCAAAATGGGATAAAATACATGAGTTTATTTTATTCTAAAGATTGTAGTCTCGATCTTATTGGTCATGCTGATGTTGGGTACTTGTCTGACCTACATAAAGCTCGGTCTCAAATAGGCTATGTGTTCATACGTGATGGTACTGCAATATCTTGGAGATATACAAAGCAGTTTATCGTAGCCAGTTCATTGAATCATGCTGAGATAATAGCTATTCATGACGCAAGCTGAGAATGTGTATGGTTGAGGCCCATGATACATTTCATTCGAGAAAATGTAATTTGAAATGTGACAATGCACCAACAGTTTTATACATAGATAATGCAGCATGCATAGCACATCTTAATGGAGGATTCATCAAAGGAGATAGAACGAAGCACACTTCATCAAAACTTTTCTATACACATGAGCTACAAAAAAAATGGTGATATTAACGTGCAACAGATTCATTCAAGTGATAATATGGCTGATTTATTCACCAAATCTTCTCCAATTGCAACTTTCAAGAAGATGTTGCACAAGATCGAGATGCAAAGGTTCAAGGATGCTCTCATTAGGGGGAGTTAATACGCGCTGTATTCTTTTTCGCTTATGAGGTTTTATCCCACTGGGTTTTCCTTGTAAGGTTTTTAATGAGGCAGCCGAAATGCGTATTATTAGAGATGTGTACTCTTTTTCCTTCACTAGATTTTTTTCTACTGGTTTTTTTAGTAAGGTTTTAATGAGACACATTATCTACCAATTAGACATTCAAGGGAGAGTGTTGTAAATGTATTTACATTACAGTGAATGTGATCTATCAAGATCCACTTTGCTATCTATTAGGATTTGAAGCATCTGTCTTTTACTCAAACTAGGAGTAAATTTCTCCTATAAATAGAGGGGTTTTATTCACTCAAACTAGGAGTAAATTTCTCCTATAAATAGAGGGGTTTTATTCATTGGATTAACATTAAGATGATCTCTCATCCCTCAAGAGAAGAAATAAGAATTACTCTCTCTATTCTCTCACTCTTCTTCTTGTTCTTTCTTGTTTTATAACAAAAAACAAATTTTAACACACTTTTTAATATATATAATAGGTACCTCAGACCTACCACGATAAGTGCAAAATAATTATGTACACCTCCCAACACCGATAATATATACTAGGTAACTGTATTCACCAATTCACATAAAGTATGATACAACTATTAATTAACATGAATAATTTGTATTATTCACTTTGATATAAAAAGTAATTAACCTTATATATATATATACATATATATATATATATATATATATATAGTAGATATTGAACTCGCTTTGATTAGTTCGGGTGAGCATTTTTAAACCTCCACAATAAGAGTTTTTAAGTTCTTTCTTATGGCAAATTCTGAGCCATTCAAATCCCAACAACATCATACCCCTGTAATCTCACTAGTAAAGCAGTGGCGCAACCAAGATTTTCATTGAGGGGTTCAACAGTAAATATATGAACTACTTGAAGGGAGTTTAACATTTTTTTTTATTTTTTTTTGAAAAATAAGGGAGGGGAGTTCATATCTACTATATATGCATAAAAAATATTTTTATCTATGTAAAAATAATATAAAACAGTATAATTTTTCGTCAAAGGAAGTTCGGATAAACCCTTGTAGCAAAGCTAGCCAGCCACTGCAATAGGGTCCGGGCAAGTTAATGTGCATGCAGGCTTTACCCTACAAGGTAGAAAGATATTAAATAAACATCATCACCAAATAAAAAACTAGACAAAATTCAATAACTTTAATTTAAATTTAATATGTATAAATAATCTATTCAGAATTTCAAGCCTAAGCTTTGGTCGAACTAAATGTAATGTATGGGTTAATTTAACCATAGATGGCAAGTTGTTTGTTTATTGTCCCAAAAAAAGTTTGATATTTAAGGAAAGAAAAATAGAAGATTGAGTTCTACTAGGCATCTAATTTTTAATTAAAGAAAAAAATTGAGCCGCATTATATTACTTTCTGTCCACTTATATTCCAAAATAATTTTAACAAACTTTTTAACATATCAAAAAAGTATATGTTAACCAGAGGTCGACCCTGGGTATGAAGAAAACTCTGTTGAGAGCGCTGTCACTTTAATGGGCCCTGCAATGCGCGATTCGAATTAGTCGGGGCTTCAATACGAACACCGAACACCGGATGAAAAAACCAAAAAAAAAAAAGAAAGTATATGATTAGTATTAATTACTTATTCTCTAAAGTATTTTTTAAAATCTAATACTAAACGGTAGACACAAATTAATATGAATATCTAATAAAATTAGCATATTAACCATTGCTTCATAAAGGATGTGCAAAGTTCAATTTGGCAAAATTAAAATGAATGGAGAGAGTAATTTATAATTTCAAATCATAACTCATTATAGTTTTATTTTATAATCAGTAAAATTATACCATAGAAAATCAATTAGAATATTTTATTAAATTTTATAACGATTCAAATTACGTAACATAAATTTTATAACGATTCAAATATATAATAGGTACCTCATATCTCATATCTCATACCTATATTCATCAATTTTAACATACATAAAAAGAAATCATTTAGTGTTTTATTTTTATAGAAATTTGAACATGAAACTTCACTATTCTCAATCGATTACATTATCACTAGGTCATGTCTTGGGATAATTGAATTTCGAATAGTGCTTTTTTGCTTTTATGCGGCTGTGAATTTTTCCAAAAAAAAAAGTACTATTTTATTTTAGAAAATCAATAGTTTGTAATCAGTAAGGATTTACTGATTATGATTATTTTATAAGCAGTAAAATTACAACATAGAAAACCAGTTAGGGATATTTTATTAAATTTTATAACGATTTAAATTACATCACATAAACTATGATACAGCTATTAATTAACATGAATAATTTGTATAATTCACTTTGATATAAAAAGTAATTAAGTTTTTTATGAAATTAGTACTGTTTTTTCATTTTTAGAATTAAGCTGTGGTCGTAAATTCGTAATCTTTGGAAAATCAAACAATTAGTCAAATAGGGTAACTAAAAGTGTGAATCCCAAATCTATCTTTTTGACTTAATCTTAGTTTTAGTTATGTCCAATCCAACTATGTAATAGTAATAATCCATCAAAGTTCTCGAGTTTGAGATTTGAAAATTTAATATAAAGCAAGAATGTGAAGTTTATATATTTAAGTTATTTTATTCTAAATCAATATGTACATATTTAATGGAATTTTCTAGACAAATCTACACTTTTGGACAAAAGTTATTGAATTATATCGAATCTATAACTATATTCCAATCAGGGGTGGAGCTGGCATACAATGAGGGGTTCATCTGAATCTTCTTCGACAAAAAATTATATTATTTACATAAGGTTAATATTATTTTTTATGTATGTATAATAAATGTTGAACTCCCTTCGATTACTTCGTGTGTGCATTTTTGAACCTCCTCAATAAAGATTCCGGCACCGCCCAGTTTTTCCACTTCCCTTAGCGGAAAAAGAATCGCCTTTGTGAGGAGCGTTCTATCATTCACTTTGAGGCTCGTGTGTGAATCCAAATATAATCGAAACTCAATACGGATATCAGACATCAAATGGGATACAATTATTCAAAAATGAGTATATCTCTTCTTTTGGCAACTCTTTGATCCCAATCTTTTGCATGTCACGTTTAAATTCACAAGATTAAAACATATTTTGACACGTAATAATATAGTTAGCTTAAGACTACAAGTTTCAAATATTTTTTTAAATTTCATATTAAGTTAAAACCAAACAAATAAATTGAAATCGGAAAGTAAAAGTGTAATACTTCCCGTGTTAGAATCAACAAAGTTTGATTTTCCTTTAATTATGGAATTTTTTTTTCAATATTTTATGCTAAAATATTTAGACTGAAAAATTGATGTTTACGTGTATTGTTTAAAAAAAAAAAACACTTTAACTTAAAGAAATTTGAAGTTGTTAGATGTTTACTAATGTTAGAATAATTATCACACAACTATTATTTACTAGTATATTTGTTTTTTTGCCATTATTTAACAAATGACAAAACAAATATTTATTTCTAACATCACAAGCTATATAGTACTCATAGAAAAGCAAAAATTCCTTTTTTTATTATGGGGTATGAAATTGTCTATAAGAAAAAAGGAAAAGCAAAGGCACTTTTTTTCCTATATATATACACTAAAAAAGACATTACTTATCAGGTAGAATATATCAGGATTAATTATGAGATTAAATTTATATTATATTTGATTGACGATATAAATTTATCAATATCCCATCAAACTCGAATTATTATTATTATTTTTTTTAAAAAGTGAGATTCAAAAAATAAAATGAGATTGCTAAGAATTTTTCATGCATTTGTCTTTAAATAGTTTAATCATATATTACTTATTATAATACACATATTCTTATATATACTATCAGATCATTTAAAGATTACTTACTATATATAATTTCTAATAATACGTAATTGTCCATAAAAAGTGAGACATTTGTTATATTAGGTTTCGATTGTAACTCACACCTTAAAAATTAGCTCAAAGATAGAATGATTGCCAAGCATTATGTAGCCCATAATATTTATCATGGTCCAATGTGGAACACTTTCCACCAATCCCGCCCGAATTTGAACATTTTATTTTGGAAAAACAACATAAATCTCAACAATTTGAAGCTTGATTACAGAAAATTCCTATATTTTGCATAATTACTGAAAATCCTAATTTTGCGTCTGTCGAGATGGATAATTAGCTTCCGACACATCCAACGAAGATATATTTTTTCCTTTGTAAAGATATATAATCAGCTCCCGATATATTTTTTCGATTTTGAATCTGCCGAGATACATAATCATCCAACGACGATACAATTTCTTCCTTTGTAAAGATACATAATTAACTCCTGATACACTTTTTTCAATTTTGGGTCTGTCGAGATACAAAATTAGCTCCAATATATCCAACGAAGATACATAATTAGGTGTTATTTTTATAACTACTTTACAAGAGTGGAAATTTATATAAATATGGTAAGTTTAAAATATATGTTTATTGCTACTTTTTCCTTCTATTTTTTCCATATATATATATATATATATATATAGCTTCACATATTAGTTTTCTTGGTCAAACAAACCAAAATGACTTAATTTTCTTCTAATTTCTTAGCAATATTTTGCATTTTGTTTGCTATTTTCAGTTTTTTCTCAAAATCAAATGCTCAATTGAATTCCAATTTTTATTCAACTACATGTCCAAATGCTTATTTTATAGATAGAATGATTGCCAAGCATGAATTAGTTTATTTTATGATTTTTTTAAAGGTGATTAATTTTTTTTATTTTTTTTCGGTGAATGACTAGGGATGTGATGCATCAGTATTGTTGGATAATAATGCAACAACAAATATAATAAGTGAGAAAGATGCAAGACTAAAGATTATATCGTTGGTGTATAATAGCTCTAGTGTTGCTTAATTGAATCACTTTGTCCTTGTTAAGTGTTTTGGTGTATAATTTTCTTGTTGTTGCTTTTGTCTACCCCACCCCCACAACTATTAGTTTCTCAATACTTTAGCTGAAATTTTTATGGGGTTGCGTTTTTTGCTATAAAGATTTGATCATTTGTGTATAATGACTCTATTGTTGCTTAATTAAATCACTTTGTCCTCCCCCCATACCACACCACACACACACACATAGTTGCTCAATATTTGAGTTGGAATTTTTATGGGGCTGTGTTTTGTGCTATAAAGATTATATCTTTGGTGTATAATAACTCTAGTGTTTCTTAATTGAATCACTTTGTCCTTGTTTGTGATTTGGTGTATAGTTTCCCTCTTGTTTTTGTCCCCTCCCCCGCGCCACAAAAAATAAGTAGTTCCTCAATAGCTGAGGTGGACTTTTTATGGGGTTGTGTTTTCTGTTATAATGATTATATCTTTGGTGTATCACTCTAGTGGTGCATGTTGAATCACTTTGGCTTGTTAGTGGGTTGGTTTTTGTTGTACAGAGTGGAATTAGGGCAATATAACAGGACAACACAATGAGATTGGAAAAATGCTGGTTTTGTTCCTCAACTATATATCCAGGCCATGGTATTCAATTTGTCCGAAACGACGCAAAGGTAGAATATTAATCTCTTTTCCCTTGTTGATTTAAGTCACTTTAATTTGGTTTTCATTACTTTTGCTTGCCATAGTTAGGTTTAAGAAAATGGTACTTAATTTGCCGGACTCATTGTTTTCTGTGGTGAAATTATAAAATAAGCAGATTTTAAGTTGAGTATTCCCAAAAGTCTGACTTAATCTCATGCTATAATGCATACTTTCTTGTTTGAGCTGGCCAACAATAAAGTTTCACAAGCACTTGCATTTGGTCCTAGATCTCAATAGATGCATCCGTAAATTGAGCTAAACCATTTCAATGTGCCATTACTCTGCGTGAGCTCTTGGTTAGGATAGCTTGAGCTAAAATTACTAGCGGAAATGAAGCGGGCCAAGTTGCACGGACTCTTCAAAAATGTTGCCGCACCCGTGTCGGATCTTCCAAAAATGAACTGTTTTTGAAGGATCTGACATGTGCACGCAATGTCACATTTGAAGAGTCCGAGCAACATAGGAAGCGGGTAAGTCGTGACCTTTTTATTCATGTAAAGTATACCTTCACGAAGCCAAAAGTGAAACTCATTCATATAGGTGTCCAGTAAGAACGGTTCACTCCATCTAACCTAGCACTTGTAGTGTTGTGGACTAATCACTTAAAATATTGTTTCAGAAAATGAATTGTTCTGAATTCTCGGCTGTTCATCAAGTAAAGGAAAAGTTCTCTGTTTTCTCTTTGTGCAGATCTTTCGGTTCTGTAGGTCTAAGTGCCACAAGAATTTAAAGATGAAGAGGAATCCACGTAAACTTAAATGGACTAAAGCATATAGGCGGCTGCATGGAAAGGACATGATTCAGGTAAACAGAGTCCCCGGTATAATCTATGTGCTTTTATTGGATACTAATCTTTGTTATTTTCTTTTGGATGCTGAAATTCCTTCACGCTCTGCTGATTTTCATTTGAAGGACTCAACATTTGAATTCGAGAGGAAACGTAATAGGCCAGAGAGATATGACAGGAATGTAACTGAGAACACTTTGAAGGCCATCAAGAAAATTGATAAAATCAGAGTCGATAGGGAGGAGAGACATATTGCTAAGAGGTTCGTCGTGCTTCACTAACTTCCATTACTTTTTATTCATAATGTGCTTTTTCTTACTATTAACATTACTTGGAAAACCTTACAGGATGAAAAGAAAGAAAACCAAGGAGCTGAGAGAAGCAGCGAAGGAGCTCGAGCAGAGCATTTACTTAGTCCCGGTTCCAGAAAAGTCACCAGTTACACTGCCTGACAAGGTCCCGGTTACACAAAAGCAGTCGGAGGAAAATCGCATGGAGGAATGATTATTTTGCTTCTTATACTCTATATTTTCAAACTAAAACACATATCATTTCATGCTTATTTTTGCAGAATGTGTAATGTTTTGCTTTCCCCAACTTCCCGAATTTGTATGGTTTGGCAACTTAGTCTTGTGAGTATTGAAACACTCTTATTATATTGATCAAAACATAGAAATTTTGAACTTCCCATATGAGGATTTGGATGAGTAACTTGTAACACCTAGAATTTAGACCATCGTTCCTATGCGTATAGACCCGAGCTAATTTTTTTTTATTCCTTGTTAATGTATGTGTAGTGATTACTCCTATAGTGTGGGAAAACCTTTGAATATGAATTGAGGTAGCAAGAATCCCCTAACTCTAAGACGAGCTGAAAATAATTCCATCAATTAAGTTTTAGTGAACACTCCAACTTGGGTCAATTTTCGTCAACTATAACTTCTTGTATACAACGAATTAGAAGGCCTATTATATATAGAATGAAAGTTCTTCGAAGTATCTTTCCGACGGCACCAATCTCGCCTAAATTCAATACCCGAGCGAAAAGTTATAACTTTGCAAAGTCGAGTATTTTCCATCCTATCTGGTTTGATCTGCTTTTCAACTGCTTCAGCAGATTGGAAGTGGTTTGGACGCAGTTTGGGGCAGAACACACTGGTTTGATCTGCTTTGCAACTGCTTCAGCAGATTTGGAAGCAGTTTGGGAGCTGACTGGCCATAGATTAGGATCAACTTCCATCGACAATAACTTTCTGTATATAACGAACTGGGAGGCCTATTATATATCAAATGAAAGATATTTGAGTCATCTTTCTAATGCAACTGATTTCGTCCAAATCCACCATCAAAGTAAACAGTTATGCCCAATTTACTTCAATATATTAGTTTGTCAACTGAGGAACTGCTGCGATTTTTTTTGTTTCCTTGGTATTTTGGTATTTTCCTCACCTCAAACTTATTCCACATGATTTAAATCATCCAAACCACTCTATAATCCATTTCTTTTATCAGTTTTAACATCTCAATTCCTCACCTCTCTCAAGAACAAAATGGAAACTAGGTTTTCCTTCAAGATCAAGAATCAATCTCTTAAGTCCAAGATTTCCAAAGAACAAATCAAGATTCGAGCTCTAATTTTCAAACCTTGTAATCTAAGGTACGTGGGGTTTTCCTAAATTACCTGGGCATGGTGAAAACATTTTTAATGATGTTTTGAATGTTGAGAAATCATGAATCTGTGATGGGTTTTGAAATTATATTTACAATCTAGCATTATGAATCCATTAATGATATTATTGTTTTAATACTGAGGCCTTCTCCCCAAATTGATTTATAATCTCATATATGTATGTATGAAATTGAGTTTGGATGTTGAATTGAGAACATCAATTATTTGAAATCCCTTTCTTGTTTAAAGATTTTCTGTTTTCGTAAGTCATGATTTGATTTGAATGTATTTCTGTGAAGTATGTTACAAATACCTTATGATTGTTAAGACTTGTTTATGGTTTTGAATTGATGGGAGGTTTTTTTTTTACATGTTTATAAATGTTGAAGATATATAATGAAAGAATTGCATGATTTGTCAAAAATACATGACCACCACATGTTTGTTGAAATGTTGGAAAGAGTGATCCTTGAATAATTTGATAAATGTTGTGAAGTATGAATCTTCTTGAATTGCTTGAAGTATAGTGGTCTAAACTTTATGTTTTGAAAGAGAATGCTGTAATATGATATTTTTATGGCTCATAAATATGACTTGTAAGTCTTGGTATGATGATACCAATTCAGATAATGCCATAGCAGATTTTGAATAGATTAAAGATACAGATTTTTGCTTAGAAAGTCAGAAGTTGATTTCAGAACGATGCATGTTTAGAATAGACTAAAACATGGGCTTAAGAGATGTTAGGTGGTTACCCGAAGAAGTCATGAGCCATAAAATTCATTTGCCTGAAACCATATTTTGCCGATACGAGTTGTTATGTTACCCAAAAGGGAGATTGTACGTTGGCGACGACCCTGTGGCGTAGTAGATAAGCAGATACTCCAACCTTTGCGGCAAACTTGGGTTGGAGGCTTGGCCTCTGAGTTAAGGGCGAAATCCATATATGATACAAGTATGATCATGACTATGGACACTTTTTGAGCATTTTTGACGACCACTTAAAGGAGTGCACAAGCCCAAGTGTAAAGGAGGCCCAAAGCCATCCTTTTGGTACACTTAGGGTTTTTGGAGCCTATTTATGGGAGGGATCTTTTGTCATTTCTCTATTTGTTTGTAATGTTATATAAATAGAACAATGAAGGTTTTATTTTCTTAGTTTGATGCTTGATATTGTAAGAACACTCCCCTTAGAGAGAGAGACTCCAACCGAAACTAGGGCCTAACACAAAGGTGAAATCGTTTGTGTGTGGTGCTTTCTTGATACGTTGGTGCTTGAGAGGTGAACGCCCCTCTTGTGTCATTGTAAGAGTTAGGTGCGTGTTGAGTGTGGTGTTAAGGGTCCAAGAGTGGAATATGCTCTTAGGTTCTTAAGATTACAACTTCATTGTGTCTAACTCTTTATCCTTGTTTTTTGTTTTAGTTTTGGTTTTTCATGTTTTGTTGTTGAATCTGTAGGTTTTTGTTGATGTACCCTTGTTGTTCTTCATTATATTGTATTAATACAGTTTGTTGGTTGGCTGATTTCATGTGTAAACACTTGTTATTCTCTCCATTCTTGTTATAAGAAGCGAATCCGAGAGTGGTCACCTAGATAGTCCACGGTTTCTTTTCTTGTGGACTGTTTTTGGTGTTTGCTTTGTCGTGTTCTTGGTCATTCTTGTATCAATATATCCCGTGGGGTTGTAGTCTTGTAGAGTGTACCACCTAACTCAGAAGTAATATAAAGAATAGAATTTCATTGACAAGAACGTTTTATGTTTATCAAAGATTTTCCCATGTATTTTAAACTATATCAACTATTTTATATATATAAATGCATATGTATTGACCCCCCCTTTCTCTCAGGATCTGAGGCATAGACCCGGGGTCCCGTTTCAACAATAGAATCAAGTGCGTCCGAAAGTGCAGTGGTGAGCCTTCTCTATTTTAGAAGGCCTAATTTCCTTTAGAGTTTGTTGTTTTCTTCTATTTTATGGTCTACTGGGGGCCTTGTCCCAGTGTTGTCTTAGACTTATGAGGATCATTGTAATGTTAGAGATTTCGTAGAAGGTTGTTACACGTTTAGAATATTCAGAATTTCCCTTTTAAATTGTTCAAGTTTAATAAAGTTGACCATGATTTCATTTTGTTTTATATTTCTGCAGTTCCTCAGTAACACCCCGCATTTCGGGCTAGAATATAAACCATGACTTTGATGCGTTGATTATCCCCGAGCCTTAAATCCTATGCCAATTTGGTATGTTAATCAATTATGTAGTATGTGAATCCATTAGAGGATGAATTTAGACCATAGAGGTCCTGCAACTCAAGGACGAGTTGAAACTTTTTCGATCGATTAAGTTTTAGTGGATGTTGTAATTTGTGTCAGCTTCCATCGACCATAACTCTCTGTATATGTCGAATTAGAGAGACTAATATGTGTCAAATGATAGGTCTTCGAGTTAACTTTCTAACTATACCAATTTTGCTAAAATTCGACACCCAAGCAAGAAGTTATGGATTTTCAAAGTAGAGCGCGTCGCCTAACCAATCGCGCGTAGCCACTGGAATGGATGTGCGATACACAATGTGGCGCATATCTTAATCTATGCGATACACAATGCGGCGCATACCTTAATATATGCGATACACAATGCGGCGCATACTTTAATATATGCAATACACAATGCGTCGCATATATTAATCTATGCGATGCAAAGTGCGGCGCACACTTGTGGTTTCAGGTGACGAAAACACTTCGTTTTGAGTTATTTTAAGTGCAATTTAGCCCTTACAGAATACAAAATCATCCTTAACCACTCATAAACGGATTTAGGCCTATTAACAACATTGAAGCCTCCCATAAGATCCCAAAATTCATCCTTCAAGAACTTAAGAGGAGAAGCAACTAGGGTTTGAGAAAATAAGCTTGAAGGTTTGATCGCTCCAAAACTTCTTCGTGAATTCTTCACAACTAAGGTACGCGGGGTTTGTCATAAAAACTACATGGGCTTGAAATTGTTAAAGCATGTATTTAATGGGGGTTTTGAAAGCTATATTATTGATTACTTATTCCAAAAGTTTTATTATTGTGATTGTTTTGGCCTTGTGGCCTTTCCCCCCCTTAAATTGAGTTTTACATCTATATATATATGTATATATTAAGAGATTTTGATTTGAGACTATGTTTTGTGTTTAAAAGAAAGAGATGCATGTGTTTACTTGAAGTTTGAGGAAGAGATTCATTGAATTGAATTGATTTATTGAAATGCTAGTTGCACCGCTTGTGTTGAAATACAGAGATTTATGATAGATAAAAAATGGCTCAGAGATTAGACTTGCAAGTCAATGGTATGACGATACAATATGTAATTATGCCATAATAGAGCATGTTTTCAGAATATGTTTTCAGAGTATGTCTTCGGAATATGTTTTCAGAGAATGTATATTTTCATAGAGTTTTAAAAAGGGGCTTAAAGAGTGTTAGGTGGTTACCCGAAGAAGGTGTGAGTTCAAGTAACTCTTATCCCGAAATCGTATTTGCCGATACGGGTAGATCATTATTGTACGGTGATGACGGCCGTGTGGCGTAGTAGAGTTAGAGACTCCGACCCTTGTGGCATACTTGGGTTGGGGCTTAGCTGCCGAGTCAGTGGCAGTTTCCATATAGCCCATGGAATTTTCAAGAATTGTAGGGTATACCACCTAACGCAGAAAAGTATAAAGAATGTCATAGATTTCAGATGTTTTTCACAGAGTTTCTTAAAGATGCCCATGAGATTTCCTACTATACGCTTGTTTATGAACTGTTTTAACTGCTCTCATATATGTTTGTTATAAATGATTATTTTTGGATTAGCTCTGCGTACCAGTACTTTTGTGCTGACCCCCTCCCCCATCCAACCTCTCAGGTTCTGAGGATCAGTCTAGGGGTTCAGATAAGCAGTAGATAGTCAGACTTGCAGATCAGACTGTGCAGTGGTGAGCCTTCTTTACTCCAGAAGGCCTGCAGATTGTTCAGAGTATTATTAGTAGTTATATTTTGGTCTACTGAGGGCCTTGTCCCAGTTTCTTTTTAGACAGCTGCTTATGTTCTTAGTAGAGATTTCGCAGACTGATGTTAGATATTACTATTTCAGATTTGACCATGTTTTCGTATTAAATTTCAATTCCGCATTATCTTTTGTTTTATGAATGTTGTGCATGATTACCAATAGAGAAAGGGTATTCCGGGCCTTCATGGTTCGGGATACTCGTCACGGCAAGGACCTTGGTTCGGGTCGTGACATCCTCTTTGTAAATGAATGGTGTATGTGATTGCAAGTTAGAAGGACTCTCAGGCCTTCATGGTTCGGGATCCCCGTTACGGCCATGGCCCTGGTTCAGGTTGTGACATAACGAGAGCTAGATAATGTCTTTCAAAAGGTTCCTAAGTCGGATTTTTTCTTGCCGAGGGTCTAATCAAAACAGTTTCTCTACATCTGTGGCAGGGGTAAGGTCTGTGTGCACTCTATCCTTTCAGACGGGCATATTGTTGTAAGGTTCCTTGTTTGTGTTGACTATGAAATTATTGTGTTATAGCCTTCTGTTATATATAGGCTTCGATTAAATATGGATGAACGAGCATCTCTCGAAAAGTAATCTTTTTACAATCTTTCAAAATGACATAGAATACAAGATGTCATGAGAAAATAAAGCTATATATTAGCTATTAAATATAACAAAAGAAGAATTTAGAATCACAAGAGAATCCAAAATTTAAAATTTATCGAATACTAAAGGCCCTCAAGTTTAATATAATAATGATAGTAATTGTGTTCAAAATAAATTATTTTCTAGACCTTACAAATAGATATTCAAGTCTCTGGCAAAAGCTATTGGGTTCATGTGTTATAGTGTAGATACACCTCTGCTTGTTACCTCCCATCACGAGCATAGGTATCAGGCGATGTTCGAGCTAAGTTGGATGCACTTTGGACTTATCGTTGCGTACTTAATTATTACCTTCCTAGTTTTGGATTCATAGAGAAAGCTTCTGCCGTCACTCGATTGAAGCTTCAGATTCGCTTCCATCTTCTTCCTGAGAAGCTTCAGATTTGCTTCCATCTTCTTCCTGAGAAGCTTCTGATTCACTTCCATCTTCTTCCTGAGAGTAGAGATTACAATATTTAGTTGAAAGATTAACATTTGGGGGCAGGTAAAAGGAAGCTACTTCAAGTGACGAACATAAATAAGTATCTGAATATTACTATTACTGTTAAATTAAGATGGAAAGAGAGCAGTAGAATTAATTAATTATATAGTTAGCTAGCGCCACAAGACAAACCTTAGAAATGAACCTCTGATGTATCCATTCATTCAGATCATCTACTTTCACCTCATTATCATTGTTCACATTTTTGAGACTCGGCGTCCTCTCCGTTCCCTGTTGAATAAATGTCTTCATTTTAGGGCATTTACGAATCTCTACTTCTTTAAGAAATGGAAATTCAAGAGCACGCTTCGTCAGAAAGAAATGCTCAAGCTTTGGTAGCTTATCGAGGCTCAGCCCATCCAACATGGGAAATAAAGGCTCATTTGTCATGATTTCTTCTCCTTGTTGTTCCTCTTCAGCTATCACTTCTTCCATTGATTGGAAGTAAAATATCTTTAGCATTTGGAGATTCAGAAGACCTCTGGCCACAGATGGAGACATCAAGTTTCTCAGTTTTCCACAATCCCATACTATCAATATTTCAAGTTTACTGAAGTAGGCAGCTGGAAGTTGGTGAGAGAATAGAGCAGTTATGTTGTTTGCCGCACAAATATATAGTTTTTCCAAGCTGGGACAAGAAGCCTGCAAACGTTGAAGGAATGAAGTATCAACTCAATTTAGATTTAGCATTAATCTGACCTATATTAGTTGGTAGTGTTTTATTGTTGTATAGAAAACTGGTAACTTTGAAAGCTGAAAGAATGGAGAATTTAATGTAAAATGAAAGATGAAAGAGCGGCAATGTAGAATTTTATATGAAAGTTGTAAAGATATGGCGGCCTAAGTCAGCACAAAAGCTAGCTCAAGGATTTGCCAAGCCCATTTGTACCAGTCCATTCCCTAACCAATGTGAAACTCTAATCCACTTTAACAGGCCAAACTACAGTGTAGACTGTGAGCTCAAACGGGATGGACCTGGTTCTGATACCATGTAATGGGCAAGGTATGGAGAATAACTTGATATCTCATTCCAAGAGGTAAGTAATATAATACATGTACATGAAGTGCTAGTTAAGGAAAGAAATGCTCCCTTAGTCCCATTTTTGTTGTCCACTTTTCCTTTTACACCCATATTAAGAAATCATAAATAAGAAGGTAGCTCACTAATTCAAATCTCTCTTGATTTAGTAAGATGGACAACTCATATGGGACAACTATTTTTAGTAAGGTGGATAACTAAAATGGGACAGAGGGAGTAAAAGAGATTCTTACAAATCTGCTATTTAAATATGTTTACATTCCTATGAAACAGTCTACGTTCATTCTGTAACACGTGCCAAGTATCAAACATGACTTTGTGCATATATTTTTCTCCAACTTTTAATCAAGTATCTTCCAATTTCTCACAAATGACTCCTGATGATATTTTAGAATAATGTCTACAACAAAATGGCACCATAAAGAAATGGAAAGATAAAATGATCAGACAGTCCACTTCTTGACTATGAATATATCTCTTTAACATCTACGTATCTCATGGTCTCCATCTCATCAAATTTTATTGTATTTTTTTGCAGATACACTTGAAGCATGTTCATCTATTGTGCTCAGTCATAAGCCAACACACAGGAAGAAAACACTAAGTGATAAGTTGAGGAGCCAAAAGTGCTTATTTAGCAAGTTGAGGTGTTTACTCAACTATTTTAAAAAGCATCTTCAAAATAGCATTCTTTAACATCTTTTAAATTGACTAAGAATGCAAGATGAAATGAGAACAACAAATCCACATATTAGCTGTTAAATATAACGAAAGAAGTGTTAATGTCCTTAATTTTGATAATTGTTAAATTGTATGTTGGGATCTGGTTCCTGAAGAAGTGTGATGAAGCTGCAACTACTTAGGGATCTGGTTGGGCGCATACACATCGTTGTTACAGTCAACTACACAGCTGGAAGAAAGTACAAAAGTTGGTAGAAAAGCAGTTGCACCTTTTTATCTCAACCAATGTGACTTTTCCTAGGTTTTCTTATGTCATACATATATTGCTCATCTTCTACAACAAGAAAATCAAGCTTTCATATGCTCACAATATAAATCTCTCTCGAAGCTCTTGAATCAAAGAATCATTCGCAACAGGAAACTGATAGCTCACAAAGTTGTATTTTATTTTCTTGTTGTATTTGAGTCTTTGTAATTTGGTTACAAACGTTGCCTACTATTGATACTGTTATTAGTAGGTGCTGGTGTGTTGGTTCCAAAATCCTTGTTATCATCTAGATTTAGGTGATAGTGGAGTTAGAGTTAGCTTGTCAACTCAGTTTGAGCTAGCTGGGTGGTGGTGCAGTGGAGTTACTGCAAGCTTCCCCTTGTAATAGAGTTATTACTAGGAGAAAAAGGATTAGGAGGTTAATCCTTGATGTGATGGAATTGTATTCAAGTTGCTTAAAAATTAGTGGAGCTTAGAAATCCTAGAAGCAGGTCGTTGTTTTTCTTCCTTAAGTAAAGAGTGTTTACTTAAAATTGTTGTGTCTCTCATTTATTCTCTTCAAGCACTTTACTATTAAGTTTTTGCTATCTGAGTATGTTTTGGACCAGGTCTTAAAGTTGGAGGACAACTCGTTTGAACTCTGATGATACAATTTTTATATATTATCTCAATTCCTGCACTAAACATATCGTAGTGGTTCCTTTCTCTTTTCTTTCAATTATTCCCTCTTTAGCTTTTCAACTTTAAAAAAAGTTGCGCCATGTTTTGTAATTATGATGGAGCAACTATTATCATTTTAAATACATTCAACCTCTATATACATAGTGACATTATGCATGGCAAATAGTGAGATAACGGACATAGAAGAAAATTGTGAAGTTTTCATATCAGAGTAATCAAAGGGAGTTTATTAGTTGAAGGGAGGTGTTTATTTTGTGGAGCTTTGAACTCAATTTTTGTCCAGAGTATTGAGTTATATTGAGAAGGCTGTTGTATCTTGGAGGGAACAAGTGAAAGAGTATTACTGCTGGATCGGAGAAACAATTGCCGCAATGGGCTTGAATCTCTTTAAAGAGAGCGAGATATCTGCGCCTCCCCTCCGAAAGCAGTTATGGATTACCCGGAGGAGGTTTCTCATCCAAGGATGTTTAGGTGGTTGGATGCAAAGAGCAACACCAAAATTAAGGAGGCTGATCTCTTTAACCCTTCGGATGATGCAGTACGTCTTCTTCAAAGTAAAGATATTGAACAGATGTGATATCTGATGCACCAGATGGGAAATCTGTTTTGACAGATTACCCATCCTGTGCCAACAGGTCCAACAAATGGATAATCTGTTGAGACAAACAATTGATATGTTGCATCAGATTACCCATCTGTTGCTTTGGTTCTGTGAACCCGACTCCTAACAGATTAACCATCTACTACAAACTATGCAACAAATGGGTTATCTGATGCAACATATTATTAATCTGTTGCAGAAGTTGACTGTTAATATGTTAACCCAACTATGAAAATTATTATATTATATGATTTAAATGTATCTGTCTTTTTTTTTCTAGGTTGTTCATCCATGGATCGTGCCTACTGAGGAGGAGTCATTGATGACTTCTTATATTACTCTTGGTCATATTGATATTATAGTAGACCCAATGGTGGATTTAAAAAGGAAGGAATTGGCTGAAGCAATAGCCATAAGAATAGCAGTTAGGCAAGGTCAGCCTAATGTTGAGGCTCTTCATGACCAACCTACTAAGGCAGATTCGGGTGCTTCTTTGGATGGAGTTGTTGGTGTTGGTGGCAGGCATGCTGATGCTGCTACCACTCGTGATGATGTGCATGTTGATTCTCAAGAAAAAATAATTATGTTTGAAAACACCCCCTTTCACCCTTACACAGGTCCCTCTCACCCCTCTTCACCCTCATGTTCTCGTTGCGAATGCAAAGAGTACAAGGACAACCAGGATAAACTCTTTGAAAAAGCAAAGGCTATCTCTAAAGCTGTCGAGGATTTCAAATCCAAGAGGGGTGTCATACCATCCAAGAAGTTGAGGGAGCGATACACTCCTACATTGTTGGTCAGGAGGAAGAAAAGAGCAATAACCGACGTACTCTCCGGTCGAAAACCAAAAATAATTGCAGCTCCTACCTATAAAAAAGTTGTTGAAGTTCAGGGGCCATTAAAGAAGAAGATGGACATATACACTAAACTTGACGCCAAAGAGAAGAGGGATATGTGACAGGCCAAGAATTCCAAGCCAGGCGCACCAGATTACCCAAGGCCTCCCTTTTCCCCCCAAGACTTCCAAACTATGACAGCTATGCGTGCGTATTACGAGGACAAGGAAAGTTTACTTTTCCTAACCCAGCCTTCTAATCTAATCTACCCCATGAGGAAGCAGCTACGCAACAGATGTAAATCTGTTGCAACAGCTGGATATTCTGGTGCAACTGGTAGTGGTTCTGTTGCAACTTAGTATCCATTTGTTGCATAAGTTGCATTGGATTATTGATTCAGAGAACCCAATGCAACAGATAGACCATCTTTACAATTACTAACCTATTTAAAAACTTTCTTCTTATATCACAGTATGTTGACAAAATTCTCTGCCTCATGAGGGAAAGACAGTTAGCGTACCCGGAAGCTTATGACACGACCGATAGGATAATGGACCTCAACTTCTGCAAGAAGTTCAAGAATAAGTACGATCAACTCCATTGTGATGCGTCAGCCTGTGGCGTGTGACTTGATTTCTTAGTTTCTACGTTGGACTTGGATAAAGAAAAAATGATAAAATATGTTGGGGGGATAGGCCAAATCCATACGGCAAGAGCTGGACCAAGGAAAAGAGGATTCTTGTAGTCATTAGCATGAGCGTCATATATTATCGGGCTGTTGAGATACTAATCGAGGAGGGAAAGATCAATGTTTATGATAGAAACTTACCTCTCGTAGATAAGCTCGAACTTTTTTTCCTCGTGGAGCCACTGATAGAGCTATTTCCTATCTTGTTGAGGGAGAGTAAACTGATGAATCATTTGCCAAAGAAAGTGTTGATGAAGAAATCATGGGATTTTGTAGGTCGAAACAATGGTATGATCCTTCCAAAAAATGATGGCGGTTGCGCGAGCGGCTCGCACACCCTTGCACATATTGAATGTTTGCTGACCGGCACAGAAATGGCTGAGCCAATGACCTTTCTGTGCTACAACGTTGTGGCAAACCTGCAAGAGGTCTGGGCTTATAGGGTACTAACTGGACGCTTGGAGCCTCTATATATCAAAGAGCTTGTGAAATAAGAATTTTTTATTTCAAGTCACACGTCACACTTCACTTTACTTTTAAAATTTTAAATTAAATGTACATGTAGTGGCAATAATTTTTTCCTAATGAATGAAAGTTGAGTTTTTTATAATGCAATAGATTGTCAATCTGTTATAAAATGTATTCTATCTGTTCTGGCTGATAGTTTATCTTTTGCAATAGGTTGGTCATTAGTTGCATTATGCCGATGCTATTTTTTTCTATCTAATCTAGTCTAATTTGTTGCAACAGCGGGAAAATCTGTTTGATAATTTCCAACAGATGACTTAAATTTTACATTATATGCCCAAATCTGTTAGATATTTTATAGCAATTACACACTTGAATATCCATGTGCTCGACAACACCAAACCAGTAGCAAATACACCACCATGAAAATTTCAGCAATTAGGCTTGAAAATCCATGTGCCCAACACCACCGAACCAATAGCAATAATGGCAACAATGAAGTATCTTCTTGCTCGATTTTGTTTCTCTTCAGAAGCCTTAACTTTCTTCAACAAACCCCAGATTACACGATTTGCTTGTTAAGGGTATCGTTCTTCATACCAATTAAAGTAATCGCATCCACCCAATTTCTATAAAACAAGAACACAATTACAAAACAATTACAAGTCAATAATTAATCAACTAATTAAATAAAAAAAAATTTACCTTTGAAATCTTACAAGTAAAAAAACTACGACCTGAATTTTGTTAAGTCCAGGAAGTCTTCAATAGAGCTTCATGACCGCATTTACAATATCGAATGTTATCACAAAAAATAGCGGAATATGCGCTCGATATTGTCAAGCTCAGTTGGAAAAAAATGAAAAAAAAGATGAAGAAAAGAAAGACCAAATGTAAATACTGTGAAAGAATATTTGGATAGATAAAAAAAAAAAGATGACTACGAAGAAGAAGATTTGGGAATTTATGGTTAAATTTTAGGAAGAAGATGAATATATTAGACGTTGGGGAAAAAAAACTTGACCGTTGGGGGAAAAATCAGACGCCAAGTCAGCAAAAGTGCCGACCTGATACATTTATGCCTATTTTATTTTAGGTGTTTGAACTGAACAATGTCGATGGGTTCCACATTTTTTATTTCAATTCACTTTCACTTTTTTACTTGTGGCAATTTCTTTATATCCAATGAAAGTTGAATTTTTAAAATGCAACAGATTCTCCATATGTTGTAACAGATATTCTACCTGTTCTGACATATAATTTATCTGTTGCAGTAGGTTAGTCATCTGTTGCATTTTGTTGGTGTTTCTATGTAAGTCTCTCTGTTGCATAAGTGGGAAGACATGTTTAATAAACTCCAACAGATTACATACCTGTTGCAACATATGTCAATTTTGTTTGATATTATATAACAGATATTCTGTCTGTTGCAATAGATACATTATCAGTTGCTATTCCATTTCAATTAATAAGTTCAAATCTAAGGAAAAATAAAATTCATAGACAAAATAAAATAAAATAAAACGAAGCCTTAAGAAATTAGCTAAAATAAAATCAACGAATAAATGAGATGTAAAAAAAATTGTTATGGTAACAGATCTCAACAAATACATCAACAATTTAAGTATTGATGCCAAGGAATGGATTCCTTCCTAAGGAGGGGTGAGGTTATTACTTTGGCAGACTCAAGCTATAAAGATCTACTCAATATGGACAAGTTGTTCTTCTTCCGGTGCTATGGAATTCGGATTTGCTATTGTTTCTTAGGTACAGTTTCTATGCTCTCAGTTCTCCGTCTTTCCATAAAAAGTGTTGATTAGCATATTGTCAATGCTGTTCAGTAGTAGCTTCTACGTCCACCTGTAAATCTAGAATGGTCAATGCTAGTCACGGAGATACAACAAAACAAAAAAGAATAACGCATCTGTTCTAGCAAATCAAACAGGTCTTCCTCCTATTTTAAATTGTCCCAAATAGATTATATTCTGTTGCAACAATGAATCACTTGTTGGGTCAAATGCCTACATGAGGAAGACCTATATGATAATCTCCAACGGATTAACAATCTATTGCAATATATGACTCATCTATTGCTGCAGATGGGTCATCTGTTGGTACAAATAGAAGTGGTACGAAGAGCTGTTTGATTTTCTAAAACAGACAAGACATATGTCACAACAGATACTTTATCTGGTGCAATAAGTTATACAACTGTTACAACAAAAATATAATCTGTTTGATAATTTTCAGCAGATGTGTCATCAGTGGAAATAGAAATGTGTTTGTTTGCAGTTGGAAGACATATATATTCACCTTGTTTAGCTCGTGCTGCTCTCCTTTGGACATTGTACATTGCTCAGTGCAACAAACGGACAGAGGACTTGCAATTTCGCTCTTTTGGATGCTTGATAATGCCTTGAAAATCACTTTTGTTCTCCTCTTAGCCATAATCTCTAATGGAGTGGATGAAAATAAAATCCTCTTTGATGGAATGACACCCCTCATAGATGTCAATTCCTTTATAGTGCAGTAAATGCAGTAATAGCATTAATCACTACATCATGTTTCGCCCTGCAATCTTGACATTTGCATGCAGAACATTCGCTGGGAGAGGCAAAATCTATATAACCAATATGATCATACTCATAATGGTTTGTTTTAAATACCGTAAGAGAAGCATCATTAGCACCAACAGTAGCACCACTACCACCATCAACAGCTCCATCACCACTAAGACCATCAACAACAACAAGTTCACCCTCCAAAATTATTTTTCTTGTAATGGTTGTTGCTCCAAACAATTCCATTTTTATTTTGTCGATGACCTTAGGGTCTGATAAATTTTTTCCAGACCGTAAAGTAAGAAAAAAAGGCATATTCAACTCTCGATTGGTCGGAACTAGCGATGGATGCACAATTTAACATAAATCATTACATATATTAGAATGATGATTAGATCATTCGAAAAAATCATTAATTAAAATAAAATTTTAATTATAATTATACTTACTGCATCCTTCAGGGGTTTGAAGAGATCAATAAATTTTGTATTTTTATCAGTTTTGGCCGACAACCATCTCAAGATTCTTGGACAGGAAACTTCTTCCTGGTAGTTCACTTGTTGTCTCAAATGAGGTATGGCTTCAAACTCTCAAGCCTATAAAATAACGCCAATAAATCAAAACCATTATTGAATAAAAAAATGAATGGTATCATAATAAAAGAAAACAAAAGATTTTCCATGAAAGCTCATGGAAAGCCATATAAGTTGATTGTCTTTGGCGCCAACGGAGTCAACAAATATTGGACAGTCATTTTGAAGCTTTCATAACCCCAATGATAGCTGTTAAACGACTCAAGATCCTCGGAGAGCTTTATTAAAGCAACGCTTATGTTGTTGTTAACGTCTCTCACCCAAAGAATATTATGTACAAACCAAACCAAGCATAATGATTGCTTGTGCTTCTTTGAAAGTTCTTTACCTTTCAACGCTTCTATCAAATTTTTATTTTTGAAGCTTCGACCAACAATGGACACCAGGTCATCACGATCGGACGACTTGCCTCCTTTGCCTTTTTTGGGTGTGCCGGGTGCTTTTTTTTGTGTTAGAATAGGCATAACTTGAGAAGGAGGATAACATTTTAGTCCAGTAACTATGGCAAACTCCTTCCAACCAAAACAAACAGGCATGCCCCAGTAATTTATCCACGCCTCATCTATCTTATCTTTGTTTTCATACATAAACCTACGCTTGAGAAGTTCATATACCATTTTTATTTGGAAACGAGCATTGTTGTCCTCCGGTAAATCAAGATATTTCCCAAAGAAGCTGTTCCTAAAATAAGCATCCAATTTTTGTTCTCGAAGTATTTTTCTGAAGGCGTCAAAAGATTTTCCCATGGCTGACTTAATCACGAAATCACCCGTTAAATTTGTGGTACCATCGCACTGCGTTCTCACGAGATAACGATCAATGCTGAAGGTTTTGACCAACTCTTCGGCGGAAGGGTTGTTAGCATTTGGATCATCTCTTTTGAAACATTCCTTCCCCCTTTGTTCATCATACTCTGCTCCTGACTAAGATAATGCTTGTAAAGCAAGCTCATAGAGTGGTGAATGTAACTAGTTGCTTCACTTGTTCCTTTACTTGAACGTGATTCGACTTCTGTTATTTTGGGATCCACATTATCTAAAATTAAAAGGAACATAAAAAATACATTATAGTTGATTAATTCATAGTTATAAAGGATAATAGTAAATCTAACAAGCATAACAGTAAAGTAACAGTTCAACATATCATTAATCTGTTACACCAGGTAGTACATCTGTTGGGCATATAACAAACCTGTTGCAGCTGATGAGCAATCTGTTGCAATAATGCAAAATGTATCACTCATCTTTTAATACAGATGAATAATCTGTGCAACAGATCACAACATTGTTACAACATGAGTGATCTATTGAAATAGTTAAATAACCTGTTACAACGAATGAGTAATGTGTTGAAATAATACAAAAAACATCACTTATCTATTGAGAAAAATTAATGGTCTGTGTAGCAGATCAAACATCTGTTGTAACATCATCTGTTGAACATATGAGTGATCTGTTGGAACAGTTAAATAACCTGTAGCAACGTCTGAGTAATTTGTTGTGACAATACAAAATATATCACTCATCGGTTGAGAAATATAAATGGTGTGTGCAACAGGTCACACATCTGTTGCAGCATATGAGTGATCTGTTGGAACAGTTATCAACGATCAATATTGTTTAGATTTCTTCCAAACGGCAGATGAATGATCAGTTGGAAAAATCATGGCTTGGACATGTCCTGTTGGAATAGTTGATAGGATTTTATCCAATAGAAGGTTCATCTGTTGCATCAGATCATTAATTCGATGGTTCTTCCTTTGCATCAGATGGTTAATCAGTTGCATCAGGTTTTTTATACGATGCTTAATCTGTTGCAATATATGGTTAATCTGTTGCATCAGATATATAAACTGTTACATCATATGATAAATCTGTTGCATCATATGATTAATCTGTTGCTTCAGAATAGTAATCTGATGGTTCCTCTGGTGCATCAGATAGTTGATCTGTTGCATCGTTTGACAAATATGTTACATCAGATGGATAATCTGTTGGATAAAATAAAAAATAGTAGCACGTTTTGTTCAACAGAAAAACAACAATTTTTACCAAGAACAAGAACAGAACAAATCAACCTAAATCATTGTTTTGTTTGTATATAAAACACAAACAACAAAAATCAAACTTCAAATAAACGCAACAAACAATAAAAATCATAATTCACTTCGAAAAGATAAGAGAAGAAATACCAGAAATTAGGGTTTTATTAAGACTGCATTTCAAATTAAAGCAAAAAATATTGAAATTGTTAACCAATACTATAAGAGAAGTTGACTCAAGTTCCTCGTTTTCTTCAAAACTAAAAAGGCCATAAATTTTTACCTGCGAAAGAAGAAAAGGAACGATGATGAATTCGAAGCTGTTGTGGCCGAAGAGCAAGGATGTCACATCGATTGAAGGTTGAAGAATTCAAAGTTGTTGTGGCCAGAGAGCAAGGCTGTCACACGTCGATTGAAGGTTTGAAGTCAAAAACGAACTCGAAGCCCAACTATTTATCGTCGGATGTTGAAGATGCCGAGGATTGAAAGGAGAAATTTGTAGAACTGTTGGTTGGGAGAGAGTTGAGAGAAGCTGTCAAGAGAGAGGAGAGAGAGTGGTTGATTTGAATTGAAGAGGGGTGTGGGTTGGGTTGATTTGTATTTTTGAAAAGACTATAAAGTTTTGAAAATATTAATCAAGTCCACAATTAACTTAATTAAGTTTTCTAATGGTATTTGACCCTTTAAGTTGGTCAATATCACCAATCCTTCATTCAAAGACTTAAAAGCCACCTTTTGTTCAATTTTCTCAAGTTATTTTGATATAATAAAGATTGTGTATCCGAAACAACAACTATCACCTTTTAGTCACATAACAACAACTTTATTAGTTAGTTTCGTTCAACTGGTTGTCTAAATAGTTACTGTGAAGTAAAGGTGATATTGAATGAAAGCAAAACAAGCAGTGGAGTTGGATTGTTTGGTGTGAAATGAAAGGTGAAAGAGAAATAATGGAGAAGTGGGGTCGAAATGACAGCATTATTCCATGAAATTTCAAAAAAGTTTGATTTCATATGGCAGAAAGAGAAAAGTAGTGTTTGCTTTTGGAATTTTTCCTCCAATTGATTGAGTCATTTGATGTTAGTCAAAATTATACGTATTTAGTCATTATTTGTTTTATGTTTAATATTTTTATTTGTCTTTTTTAATTATTGATTTTATAGATTATGCCTAATATTATAATTTGATGTGTAAAATTAAAATATGTGAAGATTGAAGAAATTTAGAGTAAAAATAAATTAAAGATGAAAGATTATATAAGAAAATGAAACAGACAGCTTAATAAAATTAATTTATTAAAATAATCAAATATGATTCTGAATTTGAATGGAAAAAAGGACAAATCCAGTAGTCTTCCGTGTTAGTGGCACAGACATGCAGCTACAACAGTCCGTTATTATTTATCTTAGTTCAAACTCAATTATTTTATTTGGAGGTTTTTTTATACCTATTAATACTCTATAAAAAAATTTAGTTTTTACATAACTTTTGACCTAGAGAGAGCTAAAAGCCGTCGTGAAGGTCAGGGGCGGACCTAGGTGGGTATCAACGGGTTCACTCAAACCTATTTGGTACTATTCTATTATTACTCTCACCCACCCCACAACATAGACATGTCACCTCTTATTAATTATTTTGAAAACGATGACTAACCAAGAAATTGGAGTAGTCGTCTTAGTTATTTGCTCTACTCTCATCCACGTTAAAGAGTAAAGGCTACCGAATAATCAAATTCACGAAATAATTGAGACTATCAATAATTCAATTATACAACTTATAATCCAAATTTAGAAGAGATTTTTAGGTATTCTTCCTAATTAAAAGTTGTGGTCCTTCATTTATGTGGTATTCTCTTCGACATAAATTATGTGATGATGTTCGTATTTCGAGAGTCAAAACAAATTATTTTTTAATCACAATTTATTCATTTGTCATTTTAAATTATTAATTATTCTAACATATATTATTTTAAACGTAGTATTCAAGTGTGTAAATTTCATGTTCGGAGACTAAATGATTATATATATATGTTTAAATCTAGGGTCAAAATTAAGAGCAATATTAAAGTGGCTTAAGGTGATAGGTTGGGTGTGGGTGAATTCTTTTTAATGGATCAAAACTAAAAAAAAAAAAAAAAAAAAGACGTGGACCTCTAATAAGAGGCCACGTGGCAAAGCAGTTTTTTAGAAAACCACCGTTAAAAAGTAATGGCATGAATGAACCGGTTTTATAATGGCGGCGGCATGAATGAGCCCAATTTTTAACAGATGGCATAAATAAGTCATTTCTGATAGTTCAGTAGCATATTTGAGCTTTTTTCCTTAAAAAATAATGAACAACATTTAATAGATCGCTCAAATAGATGACACAGCCAATCAAACATATTTCAAAAATTCATGATGAAAAGGAAAAGTAATGTTTACTTTTGGAATTTTTCCCTCCAATTGATTGAGTCATTGTTCTCAAGTGAAAATACAACATTCTCACTTCCTCTTTCTTTTTCTTCCCCTTTCTCATTTGTTAATATTGCTTCTTGTATGATAAAATAGTATTGTTTATAATATTTCAAATAGCTAGTATAGTTTAGTAATAACCATTTTTCTACTCTGAATTCTGAACTCTGCTAAATATTACTACTATTTCTTTTTAATTCACTTTTTTGATTGGTTCTCTTAGTTTTAAAAAAGGACTGCTTGATGCACTAAAGCTTTCGCTATGCGCAGGGTGCGAGAAAAGTCCGAACTACACAGATTTATTCAATAAACTTTATTATATGCAGTCTTACCCCACATTTCTGCAAGAGGTTATTTCCAAGGCTTGAATCCGTCACCTCTTGATCATATGACAACAACTTGACGACAATTGTTTGAATTGTTTGGTGTGAAATGAAAGGTGAAAGAGCAATAATGAGAATTGGGGTCAAATGACAGTTCGATAACATTTCAAAAAAGTTTGATTCCATACGGTAGAAAGAGAAAAGTAGTGTTTGCTTTTGGAATTTTGCTCCAATTGATTGTCATTTGATGTTAGTCAAAATTATATGTATTTAGTCATTATTTGTTTTAGAGTAATGATTCTTGATCTTGTTCGATTTTTTTTAAAAGACATTTAAACTATATTTTTGATTTATTATCCTATGAATGTTATCTAAATCATTGTAAATGTACCATTTTAACTAAAAATTTGATTATGCATTTAGACACGCACTTAAAGCGTCTGAATAGAAAAAAATATCGATTCAACAAATTAAAATGTGCCATGTGTAATAAAAAGGAACCACTTTTTAATTTTGTATTTTAATTTTTTTTTTTCATTTTCCATCTTTTTTATTTGTTTCTTCTTCTTATTTCTTCTTCTTATCTCCATTAATTTCCGTTAATGATGTCACTCAATTTTCTTCCCTATTTCTTCTCCTTATTTTTATGTGTATAGTGTCAAGTTTGAATTTGTGGAATGTAATTAAGTGGGACACTTGATGATTTTAAAGTTTAAGCAAATAGTAGTACTTATTATTTGACTTAAACTAAGAAATATTATTTTTAATAGTGACAAGTAATATGAACAAGAAACAATAATTATCTATAACAATTGACATCAATTTGTGTGGGAGGAAAATCCATCATTGCAGAGATAAATGAAAAGTGAACCAACGGTGCACGCAAGAGTCATTTCTTTTATATATATATATTTGTGTGTTAAAAAGTAAGAAAGAGCCGTGATGAGTATTTTGTGTGTGCATAGTGTATTGTGAAAAGATGAGGAAGATAACAATGGAAGAGAAGAGAAAAAAATAAAAAAATAGAGCTAATAAAATATGAAAAATATAAATAAATATTTAACACGTAGCAAACTGTAATTGATGCGTGATTACATTCTCTATCTTGTGACTGAAATTTAACGAAAAATGGAGTATTTGCAATGATTTAGTAAGATTTGTGGGGTAATAGGTCGAAAGTATAGTTTAGGTGTCTTTTTGAAAAATTCGAACAAGATTAGTAGGTCTTTATGATTTTCTCTTTGTTTTATATTTAGTATTTTTATATATCTTTTTTTATTATTAATTTTATAGATTGTGCCTAATATTATAATTTGATGTGTAGGATTAAAATGATGTGAAGATAAAGAAATTTAGAGCTAAAATAAATTAAAGATGAAAGATTATAAAAGAGAATTAAACATACAGCGTAATGAAAGTAATTTACTAAAATAATCAAATATGACCCTGAATTTGAATGGAGAAAACGATAAATTCAATAGCCTTCCGTGTTAGTGGCGCGACACGCAGCTAGCTATGGCAGTCCGTTTTTATTTATCCTAGTTCATTCTGGATTCGGTTATTTTATTTAGAGATTTTTTTCTACACCTGTGAATACTTCATAAAATCAGTTTTTATAACTTTTGACGTAAAGAGAGGTAGAAGCCGTAGTAAAGGCCAGAGAAAATTGATTTCATCTTTTCTTCTCCTCTATTATTTATTTTATGTTTTTCTTTGGATAATTTATTATTTATTTTTACATTTTTCTTTGGATAATTTATTGTAATTGCTCCATGTATATATAGAGCTAAACTTCTCGTTCTAGTCTTCAGTTCACATTCCAAAACACTATTTTTTCTTCTTAATTTTCACTTCATTTTTCTATTTTGAGAAGATTATTGGTCAGCCGCACATATTTCTGAATCTTTATAAGTTTTAGTGACATCATAGTCGCCACAAAAAACCGTGACTAAAAGTGTATTTTGCTGAATTTTTGTTAGTTTTAGTTGCAGCATAGTCGCCACAAAAAGTCGTAACTAAAAGTTTATTTTTCCGAATTTTTGTAACTCTTAGTGACAACATAGTCGCCACAAAAGGATGTCCTAAAAAAGTATATTTTTCCGGATTTTTATAAGTTTTGGTGAAAACATAGCTGTCACTAAATGTATATTTTTTCCAAATTTTTTGTAAGGTTTAATGAAAAGAAAGTCGCTACAAAAAGTTGTCACTAAAAGTATAATTTTCTGAATTCTTATAAGTTTTAGTGACAACGTAGTCGCCACAAAGAGTTGTCACTAAATGTATATTTTTTCAAATTTTTTATAAGATTTAGTGACAACATTGTCGCCACAAAAAACTGTCACTAAAAGTATATTATCGAAATTTTTATAAGTTTTAGTGTTAAGATAGTCGCCACAAAAACCTGCTATTGAAAGTATTTTAGTTGTCACTAAAAGTATATCTTCCCGAATTTTTATATGTTTTAGTGACAAAATATTCGCTACAAAAACCTGTCACTAAAAGTATTTTTCTGAATTTTTATAAGTTTTAGGACACCATAGTCGCCACAAAAAGCTGTCACTAAAAGTATATTTTTCGAATTTTTATAAGTTTTAATGATAACACCGACCAAATTGGCTCAGTCATTTTCGTTTCGCCCGTATGACCACCCAAATGGCCCCAACGGCCTCATCGGGCCACCATCACCCGCTCCACACTCCGTCAAGGGGCCACTGTTGATTTTTGATCCAAACTGCACCCGAACCGGGCCTACCCCGAGAACCGTGGGCTAACACCCACCGAATTGGCTAGAAAATGATCTATTCACGCCATTTCGCTCGTTTGACCATTCAAATGGCCCCACTGACCCCATCGGGCCATCCTCACCCACTCCACACCCCGTCGGTGGGCCATCGGTCAATCTTCGACCCAAATCACGTCCGGGCCCTAGGCCAACCCGAGATCATTGGGCTAACACCCACCGAACTAGCCCAAAAATGGCCAGTTCTCATTGTTTCATTCATTTGACCATCCAAATGACCCCACCGACCCCGTCAGGCCACCCTCACCCGCTCCACACCATGTCAAAGGTCTGTCAATTGACTTTCGGCCCAAACTATGCCCGAGCCTTAGGCCCACCACGAGAACCGTGGGCTAACACCCACCAAATTGGCCTGAAAATGGCCCATTCATAACGTTTCGCCCATTTGACCACCCAAATGGCCCTGTTGATCCCATCGGGCCATCCTCACCCGCTCCACACCCCTTAGAGGGGCAGTCATTTAATTTTTGGCCCAAACCACACTTGGGCCCTTGGCCTACCTCGAGAACCGTTGGCTAACACCCACTGCATTGGCCCAAACATAACCCGTTCGGAGTGTTTTACCCGTTTGACCTCCCAAATGGCCCCACCAACCCCGTCAGGCCACCCTCACCCGCTCCAACCAACTCGAGGGGAGCTAATCGATTTTCAGCCTAAATCACACCCGAGCCTCGAGGTACTCCGAGAACCATAGGCTAACACCCACAGAATTAGCTTGAAAATAGTCCGTTCATGTCGTTTCACTCGTTTGACCCCCCTCCCTCTCAATGGCCCCACCGAGCCACCCTCTCTCACTCCACACCTCGTTAGGGAGCCATCGGTCGATTTTCGATCCAAACCGCGCGCAAGCCCCGGACCACCCCGAGAACAATAGGCTAACACCCACCGAATATGCCAAAAAATGGCCAGTTTTTGCCAATTGACCTATTTGACCACACAAATGGCCCCAACGATCAGGCCGAGCCACCCTCACCCACTCCACACCCTGTTGGGGGACTACCGATCAATTTTCGATCCAAATCGCGCTCAAGCCTAGGGCGCACCCCAAGAACTATGGGCTTAACAACTATCGAGTTGGCCTGAAAATGGTCCATTCGCATCGTTTCTCTCGTTTGACCACCCAAATGGCCCAGCCGACTTCGTCGGGACACCCTCGCCCACTCCCCACCCCGTCGAGGGGCTGCATACAAATATTTTTCTCAAAATCGCGCTAGGGCCTGTCCCACCCTGAGAACCGTGGGCTAACACTTATCAAATAGGCCCAAAAATATCCTGTTCGAGATGTTTCACCCGTTTGACCACCCAAATGGCCCCACCGACCACGTCGGGCCACCCTTACTCACTCCATACCCCAGCGATAGGGCACTGGTCGATTTTTGGCCCAAATTACGCTCGATCCCCTGCCCCACCCTGAGAGCCGTGGGCTAACACCAAATGAATTGACCCGAAAATGATCCATTCACGTTGTTTCACCCGTCTGACCAACCAAATGGCCCCGTCGGGCCACCCTCATCCGCTCCACACCTTATCGGGGGTTCGCCGATCGATTTTCAGCCCAAATTCCACTCTAGTATTGGGCCCACCCCAAGAATCGTGAGCGCCCACCGAATTGGTCTGAAAATGGTCCGTTCGCGCCGTTTCACCTGTTTGACCACCTAAATGGCCCCGTCGACCTCGTCGAGCCACTCTCACAGCTCTTTATCTCGTAAGGGTACTAGCAATCAATTTTCAACTCAAACCACGCCCAGGACCCCAGCCCGCCCAAAGAATCGTGGGTTAACACCGATCGACTTAGCCTGAACATGGATCATTCGTGTTATTTCATCCGTTTGACCACCAAAATGGCCCCGCCAACCTTCCGGGACCACCCAAATGGCCTCGCCGACCCCATCGGGCTACCCTTACCTGCCCCATGCCCCGTGGAGGGGCTATCAGTTGATTTTCGACCCAAATCGAGCCCCAAATCCACCCCGAGAACCATGGGCTAACACCCATCGAATTGGTTTGAAAATAGCTCGTTTGCACCCTTTGCCTGTTTAACCACCCAAATGGCCCCACCGGGCCTTCCTCACCCGCTCCACACCTCGTTGGGGGGTTGCAGGTCAATTTTCGGCTCAAACCGCATCTGGCCCATTCCGAAAATCGTGGGCTAACACCCACCGGATTGGCCCGAAAATGGCCCGTTCATGCTGTTTCGCCCGTTTAACCACCCAAATGGCCGCTGGGCCACCTTCACTTATTTCACATCCCGCTCGGGGCCGCCGGTCAATTTTCAGCCCAAACTGCGCCCAAGCCCCGGGCCCACCCCAAGAACCGTGGGCTAACACCCGACAAATTGGCCCAAAAACGACCCATTCGCGCCGTTTTGCCCGTTTGACCATCCAAATGGCCCCGCCGACCCCGCCGTTCCACCCTCACACGCTCCATATCCTCGTTTGTCCAGGCGAGGTATTCAAGAAGACACTTTTTATCCTTAAAAAGTAGTCTTTAGGACTATTTCCTTTTTTCCTAAGCTGGCTAACCTCTTAATCTTGTTGTTTCTGCAAATTATATCATAATCACTGCAAATGACAGCTAATCATTGTCAAAGATTACATGTGTAGACTTTCACAATCTTTAAAAAAGTGAATAAATTATTGACCAAAACTCAAAGCACTTCTGCATGCATTAAAGTCTTTTCTCTCTTCTATATAAGGAGACTAGCTTCTGTTCTTTAGTTCTTGCAATGGCTAAGCACTTTCTCCTGCTGAATCTGATAGAATTAGTAAGTTTCTGCTGCGTTGTATTAGCTTTTGAGCCAAGTCCAATGCAAGATTTCTGTGTGGCGGATCCTGCTAGCCCGGGTATTGCCAATAAGTATCTCATATATACTCCCGTCATTCCAATTAATGCGTCATAGTTCGTGTCGGTATGGGGTATAAGAAAGAAACAGAAACTTTGGAACTTGTGGCCTTGTGCATATCATAACATTTAACACTTCCTCAGTAAAAGTTTCATAACATTAGAAGTTCCATTCTTTTTGGAACGAGTTAAAAGATAAGTGTGTCATATAAATTTGAACAAAGCCGAGGGAGTATTATACTCGGACTTGAAGATCAATGATTTTATGAATTTTCTCACTGTATCTTTTTTCCATTTTGTCAGCTAAGGTAAATGGCTTAGCTTGCAAAGATCCCAAGTCTGTTAGTGCAGAGGACTTTTACTTCAGTGGCCTACATTTGGCTGGAAACACATCAAACACTTTTGGCTCTAAGTTCACTGCTGTTAATGTAGCTGAAGTTCCAGGACTGAACACTCTTGGTATCTCACTGGCGCGTCTCGAGTATACACCATGGGGAATTAACCCTCCGCACACTCATCCAAGAGCTACAGAAATACTCAGTCCTTGACGGTTCTCTTCAAGTTGGTTTCATAACTTCAAATACGGAATTCTAGTCTCAAAACACATTCAAGTCTCACCACCTGTAAGGTAGTAGTGACTGCATACAGTCTACCTCCCCAGACCCCACTGTGTGGGAATACACTGGGTATGTTGTTTGTTGTTGTAGCCAGTCACAAAACACATTTTGCCCAACATTATCAATATGAATCAAAACTTCACACTACCACAATAATCACTCATGGTGCATACTCCACATGATAATCACCACGAAATCCTAAGAAACTGCACCAAGGCAACAAACAAGAATATTATATCATAAGGCTATGTTTTAATAGCAATCTTAAAACAAGAAGATATTTTCTGATGCACAATCCATTCAAAGAAAGGCAGAGCACAAACATTCCACTATTCTTTTCACAGTCAAAAGAGCACTAATATTGCTTCATATACAAAACCATATTAAGTACCACTGTTGATGACTCATCACTGCCAAAATTTGTATCGATAGGAATGTACTTCTTTAAGAGGAAACTTAAAAACAAAAAAATTGATCGGGCTATGGCAACCATATACTACGAAGCATCATGCCTCAGATACAAATGACGCCATAATCAAGATTCTGCTAGTTTTAACCGGGGGACAATGTTCATTGATTGGAGCTCCTGGATTAGGAGTTTGCATGCATAAGGCAACTTCATCGTAGAAATATTTTCCCCGTTCTTGCACATAGAACAAATGCCAGTCTTCAACTTGTAGTTGTAATATCCCAATAATCCACATTTTCGGCAAACCTGAACCTCGAATGGATCACTGGAAATCATCAAGCGCTCGTATATCAACATACTGGCACCATATGCAATCAAACAATCACGTTCCATTTCTCCAACACGTAAACCTCCATTTCTACTCCTTCCTTCAGTAGGTTGTCTTGTCATCATAACACGAGGCCCACTCCCGCGAGCATGCATTTTATCTAGGACAATGTGTTTCAGCTTTTGGTAATATATTGGCCCCATGAAGATGTATGCTTGTAGTGGAATACCAGTAATACCAGAATAAATAAAATCCTTGCCGTTGTATCTAAATCCATGCTTTACCAGAGTTTCACTGATAGCATCAACCGTATCTGTGTAACACCCCGTACTTTCGGGCTAGAATCAAGACCGTCGTCCTTATGCGTACAGACCCGAACTAGATGATTCCTTGTTAATATATGTGTGGTGATCAATCCTATAGTGTAAGAATACCTTTGAATATGAATTGAGTTCACAAAAATCCCGTAACTCTAAGACGAGTTGAAAACATTTCAATCGAATAAGTTTTAGTGGATGTTTAAACTTGGGTCAACTTCTATCAACATAAACTCCTAGAATATGGTGAATTAGAGGGCCTATTATATATCAAATGAAAGGTCTTCGAATAATCTTTCCAACGATACCAATTTCGACTAAATTCGATATCTGGGCGAAAAGTTATGGCCATTTTATGACTGAGACAGTAGCAGCATGCGATAAGCGTGCGACGCACGCCCTATCGCACGCTCCAAATTTTCAGATACGGTTTTCGCGTTTTTAAGGGAAAAAGTGGTATTTTCCAACCCCTATCCAGCTATAACACGAGATTTCAATCCTAAAACACCATATTACTGATATATTCATCCAAATTACTCAAGAACACTCTCTAGGGTTTCAAACTAAAAACCCAAATAACTCAAGATTCAACCGTGGGTTTTCGAAACTAATTGAAGATTTGGAATCCCCAAATCGTAGGCTTCAAGAATCATCCACTTTTCTCCGTAATCAAGGTACGTGGGGTTATCTCAAAAATCTCATGGGCTTTAAAAATTCATGTTTTCAAATGGGGGTTTTGAAATTACGAATATGATTATGTTTTAAACATTTTATGATATTGATTTGGCCCTTAGGCCTACTCCCAAATTGATTTGCTATATGATATATGTATATGCATGTATTCCGAAAAGATGTTTACTTGAGAGCATGAATAATATAAAATTTCCTCTCTTGATGTGAATTTGTTTTAAATGTTCATATGATGTAAATTGTTTGAAAACATCTTGAAGAGCTTGACATGAAATGTTTTGAGAATTGATATGATTTTGACTTGAAAACGAGAAGGTTATTCATGTTGAATACAATGGTTGAATGAGAAGAATGATGTGATATTGATAGCTTGCAAGTTGGGTATGACGATACCCTACAGAATATGATATGTGATTTAATGAGATGAAATTTGAATGCATTGATTTTATATGAGATAGGTGGATGCCCGAAGAAGGCGTTTGAGTGTAAGGGCTCATCGCTGGAAATCGTGTTTGCCGACATGGGAACTTGGTACTATGCTTTGTGATCTTACGTACCTGACTTTATGTCATTCCCAAATTGGGACTGTGGTTAGGAGCCCTGCTTTGTGATCTTGTGCCCTATCATTGGGTCGACACACCCTGTTGTGTGATCTTGTGTGTCTTCCCCTCACTTATACTCTAATCTCGGCGGCAACCGAGGTTTGACAGTTAGTGTAAATGTGATATGAAGGGCATTCCACCTAGCTCAGCATGTATTACATTGTTGTCGAAAACAATTACATTACGCCCATGTGTTTTCAAATGATTTGATATGAAACTGCTTTATAATGGCTCTCAACTATATATTTTGTAAGAATATTATGCTTTATTTTGATATCTTTGCGTACCAGTACTTTTGTATTGACCCCCTTCCTTCCCAGGTTCGGAGGCACAGTCTAGGGGTCCAGAAAATCAGTAGATTCCTCAGCCAGATCTGCAGAGTCACTTGGTGAGCCTTCTATATTTTGAAAGGCCTAATGTCTGGCAGTTTTATTTATCATTTATTAGTTTTGGATCTACTTGGGCCTTTTCCCAGTTTTCAGATAGACATTTATTTCAATCATGTAGTAGAGATTTCGCAGATGTTATCGAGATGTTGTAATGATATTGTGGGACATTATTCCCCATTATTGTTTTCATATGATTCTTGACCATGTTTCAATCATATTGTGTATCTTTCACATTTCTTTATCATATGGATTATGTGCATGATTACCAGACAGATAGGGGTGTTCCGGGCCTTTATGGTTCAGAATGCTCGTCAAGGCCAGGGCCCCGTTTCGGGTCGTAACAAACTTGGTATCAAAGCACGGTTCATGGTCCCAGGGTTTCTACAAATCGCTTTGGGTAGAGTTTTGTTTATGGGTGTGTAGCGTGCCACACTTATAAGAGGCTACTAGGCGTTTAGGAATGTCTCTCTTTCTTCATGTTCTAGTTCGTGCTATAGAGTAAGAATGTTCCTCCTTCATACTCTAACTCGTGCTATGGTGTTGCCCATGCAAAATTAACAGTTATCCCGATTTTTTCCTTACTCTGATGTTATCAGACATGTCTCATTATTGGGCTGATTCAAGTACAGAGTTTAGAGTTCAAATGGTATGGTTCTTTCTGATTGAATTATATAAGAGTCCTTTAGTGCTTCAGAGAGTGTATTAGTTCTGGTGTGAACCTTGATCTTAATGAAATCGTGCTTTTTAGCCTGCAGTATTAAGAGTATTTGGTCCTTTTCAAAAATTTATGTTGCAGATGTCATACTTAAGAGGGAATAATGTGTAGAAGAATGTTAGAACTGTATTTCTACCCGAATAATAGTATGAGTTAAAGTGTTGTTGAAAAATAAAGTCTAGTGAAGCCGTGTGGGGCTCTTTCGATTCACTAGCATAGTTGCTTTGGTGTCCATTTCATTTTCTTATTCAAAATGCAAAAAAATCAAAGTCTAGTGAAGCCGTGTGAGGCCTATTTTGATTCACTAGCAACTTGTTGTTCTTGTGTTGGTTGAATATTTGTATAGTTGAATCTTTTTGCATGAGATTGAGTGGCAATGAAGTCATACGTCCTTGTGTGTTAGTTTAGTACAAGGAAGAGAAGGAGTTATTAGCTAAGGTAAATTGTTGTCTACTTGAAGTATGAAAATGGCTAGATGAGCCAGTAAGTAATAATTATAGACTTATGGTTGCTTATGGAATTTGAAGGTAGTCTAAATGTACGCTTGGGCAAGTAAGTGTGATGTGAGAAAGCCGTATAAGTAGGTAGGATTGTATGGGGTTATAATATAAGATTAAGGTTGACCATGCCTATTACGTGACTTTACCCTCCCCTTGACCCTCTTTCAGTTGGTAGTTGTAAACTAGTACTACTTGTGAGAAGGTATGTAGCAGATTTTTGAGGTATTTGGATAGAATGTCCCAATTTGACGGACTAGTATATTATGTTGTCTTCTTCATTGGTGGTAGATGATTGATGCAAGACTATTGGCTTGAATTTAATGTAGGATGTGGATGTAAGAATAGTGGCTTAAGATTAATGATGAATGTTTTGTGAGAATTGTGTGTCAGGTTGGGTTGTAAATCATGCTTAGCACTAGACATTAAGTTTGAACAGTTGATGTCCATAAAGGTGTACGTGATGATTTCTTGGTTAATGATACTAGTTATATGGAAGTGATCTAATAGGCTTGAATGGTATATGCAATAGATTAAGTTTATTTGGTTAGTAACAAGGTATGACGTTGTATGTATGAGGTAGAAGTATGCCCAAGGTGATATGGAGTTGTGGCATTTTCTAAGACTATTACATATTGCGTGTGGATAGTAGACATAGTAGTACCGTTAAGTTGCTAGGTAAGGTTCCTTCTATGATATAAGTTATGCGATTGACGGTCTAATGTTAGAAGGTTAAGTAGTGTAGAGTGGATTTTTATGTGATAAAAAAGGAGGATGTGTATGTATGCTCATGAGAGTGCGAGTTTTAGGTTGATGACGATTGTGTAACGCCCCATAGAAACCGTGCGTGTGTTGCCTTACAATACCTATCACTAAGAGCAAGAAACTTGAAATTTTTCTAAGTGTTGAAAGACTTAGACTCATTCTTAGCTGACAACCTTCGGGAAGACTCATTCTTAGCTGACAACCTTCGGGATACAACTTTTCAACCTTCCCGACATCTTGTGATGGGGCAAGATTATAGTACGTCTCAGGTGAATTTCAGAATTTTCGGACATCGTTAGGGCGTGTTTGATTTTCAGAAACAGTAGCACCATGCGATAAGCATGCGTCGCATGCTCCACTGCGGTGGGAAATAGCATGCGGTGGTCTTCTGCATGCCTGGGAAATTTTCAGCTTTTAAGTTCCGTCTACTTAAGGGTGTTTTGGTAATTTTCCACTCCCCTATCCACTTAAACACGAGATTAAACTCCCCAAAACCCATATCAATCATATTTTCACCAAAATTTCTCAAGAACCCTCATAAGGGTTTCAACATAAAAATCCAAGCAGATCAAGATTCGACCGTGGGTTTTCAAAATTGATTGCATATTCAGAATCCCCAGAACGTGGGCTTCAATAAACATCATTTTTCTTCCGAAATAGAGGTACGTGGGGTTATCCTAAAAATCTCATGGGCTTTAAAAATTCATGTTTTAAAAATGAGGGTTTTGAAACTACGAATATAATTATGTTTTGAACGTTTCTATAATATTGAATTTGGTCTTTAGGCCTATTTCTGAATTATTTGACATATTATATATGTATATGCATGTGTTTCGAAAAGGTGATATTTTGAGAGCATGAATTATATGAAATCCCTCTCTTGATGTGAATTTGTTTTGAATGTGTATATGATGTAAATTGTTTGAAAACATCTTGAAAAGCATGACATGAAAGTTTTGAGAATTGATATGATTTTTTACTTGAAATAAGAAGGCTAATTGTGTTGAAAACATGTTGAATATAATGGTTGAATGAGAAGAATGATGTGATATTGATGGCTTGCAAGTCGGGTACGACGATACCCTATAGAATATGATATATGATTGAAACAGATGAAATTTGAATGCATTGGTTTCACATGAGATAGGTGGGGATACTCGAAAAAGGTGTTTGAGTGTAAGGGCTCATCGCTGGAAATCGTGTTTGCCGACATGGGGATTTGGTACCCTGCTTTGTGATCTTGTGTACTTGACTTTATGTCATTCCCAAATTGGGACTATGGTTAGGATCCCTACTTTGTGATCTTGTGCACTACCATTGGGTCGAGACACCCTGCTGTATGATCTTGTGTGTCTTCCCCTCACTTATACTCTAATCTCGGCGGTAACCGAGGTTTGACAGTTAGTGTAAATGTGATATGTAGGGTATTCCACCTAGCTCAGCATGCATTACATTGTTGTCGAAAACAATTACATTACGCCCATGTGTTTTCAAATGATTTGATATGAAACTGCTTTATAATGGCTCTCAACTGTATATTTTGTAAGAATATTATGTTTTGTTTTGATATATCTGCGTACCAGTACTTTTGTATTGACCCCCTTCCCTCCCAGGTTCGGAGGCACAGTCTAGGGGTTCGAAAAATCAGTAGCTTCGCCAGACAAATTTGCAGAGTTACTTGGTGAACCTTCTTTATTTCGGAAGGCCTGATTTTTTGGCATTATTACTTATCATTTATTAGTTTTGGATCTACTGGGGGCCTTGTCCCAGTTTTCATATAGACATTTGTCTCAGTCATGTAGTAGAGATTTCGTAGACGTTATAGCGATGTTGTTTGAGATTGTGGGATATTATTCCCTATTATTGCTTTCATATGACTTTTGACCATGTTTCCGTAATGTTATTTATCTTCTGCATTTCTTTATCATATGAATTATGTGCATGATTACTAGACAGATAGAGGTGTTTCGGGCCTTCAGGGTTAGGGATACTCATCACGGCCAGGGCCTCGATTCGGGTCGTGACAGATTGATAATAGAAAAATTTAAGAGTAGCGTTCTGGGAAAGCAGTGTTTTTAAAGTATGCGTTAAGTCGTCATAACACCCCGTAAAAGTCATGTGTGGATTAGCCTTTAATAGTGTGCTCTTAGACTTAAAACTTGAAAATTTTCTAAGTGTAATGAGGACTTAGAGTCATTTTAGCTGGCAATCTTTGGGATACAACTTTTCAACCTTTTCGACCTCCATTTTTAGATTTTTTTGTTGCTTTGCGATGGGGCAAGCCTATAGAACATCTCGGGTGAGTTTCGAAATTTTTGAACATTATTTAGGGTGCATTTGATTTCCAAAACAGTAGCACCATGCGATATGCATGTGTCGCATGCTCCATCGCATGGTGGCAGCATACGATATAGCATGCATTGCATGCTCCACTGCAGTGGGAAATAGCATGCAACGCATGATCTGCGGCACGTACTTGAGAATTTCTACATTTACACTCTATCTCATAAAGGTCATTTGGGTCAAATTTCACCCACATTAATTCGGCCTACACATGAAATTTGAGTAGCAAAACAGCACTTTAGCCCCAAATTAATATTCTTCCTAAATTGAAATCATCCTTCCCTTCCAAGAGCATAAATCCTAACTCTTTAGTGTTTAGAGGCATGGATGTCCATGCCTATAGTGATGTTAGTCATGAGTGGATGATTTTGGGGTTAGAGGAAGTTATGATTAGTATCCCTGAAGGGGGATGTCCCAGAAGGAATTTAGTGTCTTTATGTTAAATTATTGAGGGAAGTTTGTGTTCATGTGTATATCGATATCCCCTATTTCATTGAGAATTGTGGTTATAGATTGATAAGAAGTTAAGTTCTCAAGTCTAGGATTGTGACTTTGATCTAAGGGGGAGATGGTGAGTTAAGGTAGTTTCCGAATCTTTCATATTGTGGCAAGTTAGGGAAGAGTCATGATGGACTTACTCCTATTCAAGTATGTTCCTCCTACTTCAGTTTAAGGGTTCATGCCATCAATGTCTTATGTATTCAAGTCCTGCTGATGTCTAAGGTTTGAGTTTTCGATGTAATTCATGTCATGATTCTGATGTCCAAAAAGCAATAATATACCTCAGTGACCCAATACTCCAAGTATCCGAGCCATAGGTTATGTTGCTCATGATCCAAACCTATGTCTCATGACATGTTCGTCCCTAAGGAAATATGTTTCTGTATGTTGCAAAATCATTCTATGTCGGAATTAGCCAAAGTGATAAAGTCTATGCTAACTCATGAAAAATTTTCAGCTCCTTGAATGGGGAGCAAGCACTTTAAGTGAAATCCTTATCTTAGTTGTTAGTGACGTAAAAATTTTAGCTTTATGCCATATAGCTCATGATATGTGCATCCATATTTCTCCTTTTGGTCTGTCCTGGGGAAGCCACAATGTGCTGTATTCATGCCGAACGACCCTTTACTTATGATCCAGACACTAGATATCAGGAGCACTCCATTTCTATTCTATCGTATCTTTACTTTATGTCCCTCCTCGAGTAGTGCTATAAGTATGAGTGATGGTCTGATTATTTTACTTCCATTCATGATGTGTATGCTCGGGTCCCTTAATGACCCTCCATGTGTTCATATGATGGTGTTTGTCGAAGCGTAGTAGTGTGTTAGATATGGGATTAGATGTTCTTGAAGGTGAGAAAATTGATGTGATTTTCGAGCTGGGGTTATAGGTGAAAGGGAAAGGAAGGAGATGAACTTTTGTTGTGCGAAATATCTAAGAAAAAAAATGTGGTGAAACTATTTGTGAGAGTGATTAAAATTGTTAATCTTAGTGGGGAGAGATCCATGTAGTGGGTGTAGTAATGATAGGCTTAAATTTTGTGTTGGGTGAATAAATGAACCAAGGTCCCATGTGGTTAGTGTTCCATGAATTAAGACTTTAGTTGTTGGATTATAGTGATGAGGTGAGATGATCCCTGAATGTGATGTAGAAACAGGGTCCCGAAGTTTAAGTTAGCACCTTTTCCTCCGAGTGAGGATTCAACATTGAAGTATATTATAGTGGGGATCAAATTCGTGTGGATAGATGTGTATGGGGAAAATTGTAAGTCGGGAACGATGAGACATGTATTTTATTGGTTGGGGCGTAGAAAATTAGTGTCCTCAAGCTTTAAGTCTTTTCATTCTTATGTACCGCGAGAATCTTAATATTCTTATGTTCCGCAAGAATCTTATCTCATGAATTGTACCAATCTTAATCAGGCTGAGGATTCTTAGGAAGAATTCATGTCTTGCAATGCTTTGATCATGTGCCATAAAATACATTCCAAGATCATGTCGATGCCATGTTTCGTTATCTCATGTTTCATGCGTTCAAGTTTCACTAAGGGTTATCATGAAGCTTATTCGTTGCCTTCACATATTATGTCGAGGCAAAATGTTCAATGAGAGACTGTGTTCTTTATTCTACACTCTTAGAGCTTCAAAAGGTCCCTACCCATCATTCGGGGACGAATGATCCCAAGGGGGAGATAATGTAACACCCCGTACTTTCGGGATAGAATCAAAACCATAATCCTTATGCTTACAGAGCCGAACTAGATGATTCCTTGTTAATATATGTGTGGTGATCAATCCTATAGTGTAAGAATACCTTTGAATATGAATTGAGTTCACAAAAATTCCCTAACTCTAAGACGAGTTGAAAACATTTCAATTGAATAACTTTTAGTGGATGTTTAAACTTGGGTCAACTTCTATCAACCATAACTCCTAGAATATGATGAATTACAGGGCGTATTATATATCAAATGAAAGGTCTTCGAATAAGATTTCCAACGATACCAATTTCGTCTAAATCCGATATCCGAGCGAAAATTTATGGCCATTTTAGTGACTGAGACAATAGCAGCATGCGATAAGCGTGCGACGCACGCCCTATCGCAGCTCCAAATTTTCAAATACGGTTTTCGCGTTTTTAAGGGAAAAAGTGGTATTTTCCAACCCCTATCCAGCTATAACACGAGATTTCAATCCCAAAACACCATATTACTGATATATTCATCCAAATTACTCAAGAACACT